>NW_027358276.1:0-404 GCF_012295235.1 Primulina huaijiensis | reverse complement strand
GCTTCAATAAATGGTTTAAAACTATCATAATTCACGGCGTTAAAAAGGAATACCTGCATCATACATCCATCTAGCGAACTGTTGCACAACATTCTCTCTCAGTTTCTTCTTATTTTCATCATACAACTTCGCTGTCTTTGCATCTTTTTTCTTTTCTTGCGCTACAGTCTCATCAACATCTTGTCGGAAGTATAAATCTATTGGACCAGCATGTTTTAGTTTCTTCCCAGGAAAATTAGGTGCAAGATTAGAACGCTGACCAAATGAAACTGATATAGGTCGTTTCCCTTTTGCCGGTATATCTTCTTCAACTTCCAAATCCAAATATTCTTGTTGTTCTGCAACTTCATTAAAGTGATGAATCGCATCCATTTGATTTTTCAGTTCTTTTTTTTTCGACATAT
>NW_027358275.1:0-406 GCF_012295235.1 Primulina huaijiensis | reverse complement strand
AGCAAGACTGGTTGCAAAAAGTTATACTCAAAGACAAGGAATTGATTATGATGAAACTTTTTCACCAGTTGCTATGTTAAAGTCCATTAGAATACTGCTAGCCATAGCAGCATGGTATGACTATGAGATATGGAAAATGGATGTAAAGACTTCATTCCTCAATGGAGACATCAAAGAAGAAATTTATATGTCTCAACCTGAAGGATACGCATCAGTAGGAAGTGAGCATAAGGTATGCAAGCTTCAGAGATCAATATATGGTCTCAAGCAGGCGTCAAGGAGTTGGAACCTCAGATTTGATAGCACTATCAAAGAGTTTGGTTTTGCTAAGAATCCTGAGGAACCATGCGTGATCAAGAAAGTTAGTGGGAGTGCAGTGACATTCTTAATATTTTATGTTGATGAC
>NW_027358274.1:0-2762 GCF_012295235.1 Primulina huaijiensis | reverse complement strand
CTGTACAGTGGATTGCCATTTGCCACGCAGAGCTTGTTTATATACGCGTATTCATAGTTGAAGTCCCGAGTTTAGAAATTTATGGCGAAAATGGGAGAAAATAGCAGTGTTTGCGTGACGGGGGCGGGAGGCTATATTGCTTCATGGCTGATCAAGCTGCTTCTTTCCAAATCTTACATCGTTCATGGCACTGTCAGAGATTCGGGTTATTTTTTTGTTTTTATCATTTTTTGCATGCATTAGAGTGCTTGGATTAGATTGGATTTTTTCCTGGAAATATTGGTAAAGTTAACCTAGGTACTTTGTTAGCATGTGTTTGAGTAAATTGTTGATCCTATGAGTGATTCTTGATTTTTAATTAAATCGATTTTGATGATCAGCTGATAAGTTTATGTAGTTGCTCGCTGTTTATAGGAATGGGGGGTAAATCAGTGGAATTGATTCGAGGTGATATATAGGCTTTGTTGGTCCCACGTGCGGTAATTTGAGATAATAAAACCCGAAAATAATGAATAAACTGGACACCGAGATTTACGTGGAAAACCCCTAAAAATTATTAGGGTAAAAACCACGGGCAAGATGAAAAGAATTTCCACTATAATATTTTGTGGTGTACAACTCACTCACTGTGTTTCCAAAGAGAACACACTCTCTTAATACAGGAGAACAAAACACCTCACAAATATTATAGAACTAAGCACTCAAATGCTATTAGATGAGAGAAAACTCGAAGAAGGGATGATTTCAGAATGAAGGGAGAGCTCTATTTATAGAGCCTCTGTAAGTGTGAAGACGCGTATAAAACGCGTCTTCTGAAAATTCCTCGAAATTTCCTTCTCCCACGTTTTTTATATTTTTCTTTGACTGGTCCCACCTATTTAATATTTTGCCGACAGGCTTGTCAATTTCGAGCCCCTAATTGAATTAGTTCGTACTTTTGAATTGAAACCTGGTAAATATTGTGTATTAAAAACTATGAATAGCATTTACGAACTTTTCTTTGGGAATAAACCTTGCATGTGAAATTTCACACGCACACGTTCGAGTTCGATACAAAACAAAATTGGACAAGTGCTTGAAGAAACTCAAGCTCACGACCCATTTGGGTTCTCAAGTTTTGTATTAAATATCTGTTTGTGAACTTGGATATTGAGTTTGACTTTGCCTGGGAACTGGTTGTTCATTCACACCTTGGATGATAGTCTGACGCTGGGTTTACAGCCTTTAGGTTTGACTTGTTCTTGTTTTGTGGTCCTTTGTTTCTTCTTTCCTATCTTTTAACCTGTCCATGATTTTTTATGTTCAAATACCTGTATTCGACAAAAATGACCTCTAAACATATCATTTACTTGCTTGGGGATATCATTGTTATTTTTGATCGACTTTTTAATCTGTTATGCTCTTACTCCATAATAATAAAAATCATTGTGGTTGCTGGNATCCAGACGTGTGATTTTCAAACTCTTTACTTAATTTAAAAATTAAATGGATATTGGAGAACATGTTTGTCTGAACATCGTGACACCAACTTCTTGACTTTCCGTGAGTGCTAAATTGGTTTGAAGGACAATTCCGCCTACTTTCTTGCATAAATTTGGTGACATGACATCTTTGCAGGTAGAACTGGTTGAACCTGCAGTAAAAGGTACACTTAATGTCTTGAAGGCATGCTCTGAAGCTAAAGTCAGACGTGTTGTTTTTGTATCGTCAGCAGCTGCTGTTGTGATGAACCCCAACTTGCCCAAGGATCAATTGCTGGATGAGACATGTTGGTCAGATGCAGAATACTGCAAGATGACAAACGTAATTGCTAGAGGATTGCAAATAACTTGAAATACTATTTTGTGCTTCTCATTGGGCAATTTATAGAATCTTTATTTGATCACTTGATTCATATCCGCAGAACTGGTATTGTTATTCGAAAACAGTGGCAGAGATCGAGGCTCTAGAATATGCAAAGAAAAGTGGACTTGAGGTTATATCTTTGTGTCCCTGCCATGTACTGGGACCGATGCTGTTGCAGAAGGTAAACGCTAGCAGTCTTGTTCTCATCAACCTTTTGGAAGGTATATTACCTTTGACCATTGTTTCTTGTTGCATTGCTTAATTTAATTTATTTCATTTCTTTAATTTTCTCTAAATAAATATTATTTTTTGAAATATCAGCTATTTACTATGTTGTTATCTTTCAAAATTTAATGTCGACTGCATCATGGCCAAACGGAATGTCGTAGACTTTGGGTCTGGCGATTAAAAGTAATCTTGTTGTGTCTCTCGCTTCTATAACTGTCAAATTACATAATGAAGATTATATTTGAATTGTCCATTGGAGTGTTGGTTTATTTAAAATAACACAGGGGGTCTTTATGCGATTTACCACTAAAACCCAAGAATTTATGAAAGTTTACACAAATGGAAAGCCTTCAAAGTCCCTTTTCTCCTTATTTCTCTAAACATGCTTCACGTTTACACATTTGTGTGCAGCCTTTTGATTATCCCATATAACACTACTTTGTACACTATGTGTTCGATCCTGTAGGAGGAAATGAACAAGTGGTTAACCGCTTCCGGAACGTGGTGGATGTACGTGATGTAGCTGAAGCGTTAAAGTTTGTCTACGAAACACCTGGAGCTGAAAGTCGGTATATATGCATGGCTCATACGGTTTCATCTCAGGGTATGGTGGAAATTTTGAGGGAAATGTATCCCAACTATGAGTTGTTGGATCTCGGTTTTCTACGCGCCCAAACGCAGCGGAAGTT
>NW_027358273.1:0-582 GCF_012295235.1 Primulina huaijiensis | reverse complement strand
CAACCTGAGACAGGGACAGCTGAATATCGAAGAATATGTCGCTAACTTCTCCACCTTGCTCTGATTTGCTCCCCACATTGCTGGGAAAGAAGAGGCTGTTGCGAATCAGTTTATCAATGGCCTGAATCCTGAGATATTCACCTTGGTGAACACGGGACGACCCAACACTTTTTCTGATGCCTTGAACAGGGCGAAGGGAGCAGAAGCAGGGTTGCGTAGGCAACGAAGCACTTGTTATACCACTCCGACTCCTAGACCACCCCAGCCCTCAGGTCAGTATCAGCAACCACCTCCCAGATTCGAGAGTGGTGGTAGCAGCAGTGGGAGGAAAGATAGTTTGAAAGTGAAGGGGAAGCAGTTCAAGAAATCAGGGAGCAGTTCGTCGAGCTCCAGTGGGCCGAGACAGACAGGGTCGGGCCAGAGATCATAGTATACAGGGGTTGACTGTAGTTCCGGTGGAGGGAGACATGCCACCGAGCAGTGTCAGGGCGTGATGGGTCGCTGCAACATTTGCAGACAGTAGGGCCATTTTGCCACGGTCTGTCCACAGAGAGGTACACAGCAGCCGCAGAGTGTAGGAGC
>NW_027358272.1:0-438 GCF_012295235.1 Primulina huaijiensis | reverse complement strand
AAACTTTCTCCCCCACCTGAAATTCGATATCGCGCCTTCCTTTGTAAACATATTTCTTCATTCGTTTCTGTGCCTTAGCCAAACTGTCCCTTGCTTCATCATACAACTCTTGCTTCGTCCTAGCAAATCGATATGCCGCTGGACAAGCACCCCCACTTCGTTGTAAAGCAATTTCATGTGGAGCAGTAGGCTGAAATCCATGCACCAGCTCAAAAGGACTCATCCCTGTCGAAGAAGATTTATGCAAGTTATAAGAAAATTGAGCAACATCAAGTAAACTAACCCAATTCCTTTGACTTGCTGAAACGAAATGCCTCAAGTATTCCTCAAGCAATTGATTGATCCTTTCCGTCTGCCCATCAGTTTGGGGATGATTGGCAGTGGAAAACTTTGACTCGGACCCCATCATGTTGAACAATGCCGTCCAAAATCGTCCGG
>NW_027358271.1:0-546 GCF_012295235.1 Primulina huaijiensis | reverse complement strand
AATCGTATCCGTTTCAGCCCCTTTGCATAGCCAAGCTTCAACCAATCTTCATGTTGCAAAGAAAATCTCTCTGGTGCCATCCCTCGCGCGATCGTTCAAAGTTTTATTCAATATACTTCAAGGCACGTCCCGTACTATTATTTCTGCATCTTACACGTCATATTTATGTGGTTATGTGTGATTTACCAAAGGTTTCCTCAATCCAGTCATGAGCATGAAGGTTGTCAAATTCTTGTTGTGTTCTTGCATTTCCTCGGTGGATGCTCACGTTTTCATATATTTCTGTGCAATGGGCTGTGGGATTCGAGTTGTTAGGAGGCTGAAAACACTTCTGAGGTGTAGTCTTGGGGTTCTATATGGTGGGTGTTGCTGTAGGTGGGTGGATCGGGGAGTGTTATCGGTAGTTTGTCTTGCGTGCATGATGGATCGAAGTGGGGATGGCGCCGGTGGGGCGAGGACTGAACTTGGACATGGACCAGACCCTGGTGGTTCTGAGTCACAGTCCAATGTGGCCCAACCACCGCTGGAACCATCGAGGTTAACGGT
>NW_027358270.1:0-389 GCF_012295235.1 Primulina huaijiensis | reverse complement strand
TTTGACTTTTTTAAATCGAAAAAAGGGAGTTGACTGCTGTTAATTTAGGTGAGTTCATTTATTAGGTCATTAATTAGTTAATTAGATTTTACTTTTTTAAAAAATATTTTTTTAATTGATATATCCCTCCTCGATTTGAGTTTTCATTTATTCCCGTTATTTTTGTGTTCTTCACGACAAAATAATCAAAAATCATTTGAAAATTTGAAGATTTGTAGAAAAGTAAGTATATACTTGAATGCTCTGTATTGCTAGATTTGTTTCAGTTTAGTTCTGATCGTATTTTTTTAGAATTTTTGTGAGTGGAGTTAGTGTGAGTATTTACAGTCGAAGAATGTGTTTACTGTGTGGGTCGAGAAGGTGGATGGAGTGTGATTCGAGTATGATCG
>NW_027358269.1:0-8100 GCF_012295235.1 Primulina huaijiensis | reverse complement strand
CATACCACAGATAAGCAGAACGAGGGTATGTCAGAAAATTCAGGATGTCGAAGTTGCGTCTCCGAACCATGGTATTGAGGTAAGCAAATCAAGATCCTTAAAAAGATAAAGCCGAAAGTTGTGAATGAATTTCAAAAAGGGACGATTGAATCTGTGAACATATTATCGGCACAAAAAGTAGCCCATCTAGATATAACGATGGAGAGTAGTCCCAAAGAAAGGAAGTTTGAGCATGCCTATCGTAGGAAAAATGTCAAGTCACATAATGAATCAATTCATGTGCGAAAGGAAGAATATACAACGATTTCATTCATCGGAGATGACATAAACATTCCAGATCGCGATAATGGAAACTGGGAGGAAAAATTAAATCAAGGAGTGAGGGACGATATCTCAGATGAAGGTTGTGGATCTAGTGTAGATGGAAGTCTTATTTCTGATCATTCGGATAAGTCGACAATGCGCTCCTTGGAGTTCGATGATTTGGGGGACTTTTTTGAAGATTCTCCGAGCAAGGTTTGCAAATTACCCAATATTTCTTATTCTCATCAATCTTCTTTCCACTCACTTTCTTTGTCAGGTTCAATAGGAGGGTTGGTGGGTGAGGTAGAGAATAAGAGTGGGATGGGAGTTATACCTTCTGTACAAAAGTTGGGTACATCGGGAAACAATTCCATAGGGCCGCAGTATGATATGGTTGAAGGTAAGCAAACAGTGGGTTTGGGGATTAAGGATCTCAACAGGGAAGTTGAAAATGAGTGTTTGAGTAAGATGGGTGTAGAGAAGGTGGAATTTTCTAAAAATGAAGAAGGAAAGAAGGATGGTGGAGAGTTTTGATTACACGTGCACAGAGAGTACAAGGGCTGCTGTAGTTAATCGATGAAAGTTGTTTCATGGAACATTAGGGGGGGTGGTTCAGCTACACGAAGGGGATTGATACGTGCGGTTCTTGCCAGAGAAAGACCAGATCTAATTGTTTTGCAGGAAATTAAAAGAGACAAGGTGGATAGGAGTTTTATTGCAGTATTTGGAAGTCAAGGTTTGTGGAGTGGATCATTTTACCTGCAGTTGGCCGGTCAGGGGGAATTCTTATTATGTGGGATCCAAGAATAATATTGGTAAAGGATAACTTGATTGGGGAATTCTCGGTTGCAATTCATATTCAAAAGGATGATCACAACGATTGGTGGTTTACAGCGGTCTACGGTCCGTGTCAACCTAGATTAAGAACTCATTTCTGGGATGAACTGGCTGGGTTGCGGAGCCAGTGTCCTATGTGGAGATAGATGGTGTGTGGGACGAGATTTTAATGTAGTCAGATCACTACAAGATAAAATTAATAGTCGATCACAGATCTCAAGCATGTTATGTTTTGATACCTTGATTCATGAATTGGAGTTGTGCGATCCACCCTTACTCAATGGAAAGTTCACGTGGTCGAATTTAAGAGAATCACCCATATGTTGCAGATTAGACAGATTCATGTTCACGGTAGGATGGTATGAAATTTATCCTTGTTATCGACAAACAATCTTGCCAAGAATCACCTCGGATCATTTTCCAGTGGTCCTTGATTTGAAAAAAAATAAGTGGGGTCCGTCGCCTTTCAGATTCGAGAATGTGTGGTTGAAGCACTCAGGCTTTAAAAATTTGGCTCAATCGCTGTGGAACAATGCGGCAATTCAAGGATGGGAGGGATATAAATTTATGATGAAACTCAAAGCAATGAAGGGTGAAATTAAAAGATGGAATGAAGAGGTTTATGGGAGGGTCGAAATGAAAACAGCAGAGTTAATAAATAATATCAGTAGATTGGACGAATTAGACATTGAGGGTCGAGGATCGGAAGAAGTATCGAATGAAAGAAAAGAAACAAAATTGTTGTTAGAACAGTTGATATGTCGAAAGAATCAAATCAATAATCAAAAAATCAAAGTCAAATGAATTTCAGAGGGGGATCAAAATACAAAATTTTTTCATTCACTGATGAACCAACGGAAGAGCAAGGCCACCATTCATAGATTGGAAAGAATTGATGGCTCTATTACGACGGACGATGATGAAATTGTTTCCATTATTATAAAGTTCTTTAAGGATTTGTACAGTTTGTCAGATGCGAGAGGTTGGGGTATTGAAGGAGTGGAGTGGTGCCCAATTGAAGATGAGTTAAATAGAGAATTAGAAAAACCTTTTACAGAAGACGAGGTCAAGCAAGCAGTCTTTCAGTGCGATGGAAATAAGAGTCTGGGGGCCGATGGATTTACTTTGGCTTTTTTCCAAGATTGCTGGGATATAGTCAAACACGATATAATGAAGGTTTTTGATGAATTTTTTGAAAGAGGAATCATAAATGGAACAACTAATGAAACATATATTTGCTTGATACGAAAGAAAACTGAATCGATTAAAGTGAAGGATTTCAGACCAATAAGCCTGACAACAAGCTTGTATAAGATTATAACAAAAGTTCTAACGGTGAGGCTTAAGATTGTGATAGCAGACACTATATCCGAATCTCAAAATGCTTTCGTTCAAGGGAGACACATTTTAGACTGCGGACTTATAGCGAATGAACTGCTAGAAGAGGGGAGAAGAAAGAAAAAGAGAGGATGGGTCATGAAGGTGGATTTCGAAAAGGCTTACGATAACGTGAATTGGGATTTTTTGGATTTTGTTTTGATGAAAAAGGGGTTTGGAAGAAAATGGAGATCTTGGATTAAAGGATGTGTGTCAAATGTTTCATTTTCAATTCTGATCAATGGGAGGCCAAGAGGTAAGTTTAGGGCATTCAAAGGTCTTAGACAAGGAGATCCATTGTCTCCTTTTTTGTTCAATTTGGTAGTGGATGTGTTGGGGAGATTGATTGATAAAGCAAAGGAAATGAATCTCATAAGGGGGATCGAAGTTGGCAGAGACAAGATTGAGATATCACACATTCAGTTTGCGGATGATACGCTTTTCTTTGTGCAAAATGAGGATCATATCAGGTTCCTGGTTCAAGTGGTGAGATCGTTTTGTCAAATGTCCGGCTTAAAAATCAATTGGGAAAAGAGTGCTTTGTTGGGTATCTACCGTGAACAAGGAGATGTTGAATTATTGGCACAACAAGTGGGGTGTGGTAAGGAGACATGGCCTATTAAGTATTTGGGAGTGCCTTTGGGTGGCAATCCGTTACAAGCTTCTTTTTGGGATCCCGTAGTGGCAAAGATGTCGAAAAAATTGGCAAGTTGGAAGAAAGCTTTTTTGTCAAGAGGTGGGAGATTGACATTGATATTATCGGTTTTGAATTCTATTCCGATATATTATATGTCTTTATTCAGAGTGCCTAAAGGTATAGCGGAATCAATGGAGAAGATTTCAAAAAACTTTTTATGGGACGGAGCAGATGGAGATGCTCATTGCCACTTGGTTTGCGTGGGACCATGTGTGTAAACCGAAGGATAAAGGAGGTTTGGGTGTTGGGAATATTATATTGAGAAACAAATCATTGCTGGGTAAGTGGTGGTGGAGATTTTTTGTGGAAAAAGGTACATTGTGGAAGAAAATAATTGTAAGTAAATATGGGTTACAAGAAAATAGGTGGGATGCAGGGTTGGCAATAAACGTCACGTTCAGGTGCCCATGGAAGTTCATTTCCCGAGTATATTCAACTTTTAAACAGAGAGTATTAATTCAGGTTAGAGGAGGTAATAAGGTTAGGTTTTGGGAGGATAGATGGTGGGGGGATTCTTCTATTAAAGATCTTTTTCCAGCATTATTTCAGTTATCATCAATTCACAATCTGCCTATATCATATTTTGTTCATTTTGATAATGTCACATCTACCCAATCATGGAATTTTCATTTTAGAAGGAATGTGAGGGATGAAGAGACTGCTTAGTTAGCCGAGTTATTAGATATTTTAGATTCGGTAAGGTTGATCGAAGGGGTAAATGATTTTCTACAGTGGCGAGGGGATTCTTCGGGTATTTTCTCAGTTAGATCCTTCTATGAGTATTTTTTCCAACATACTCGTTTTCCAGTTTTTCAATTGTTCCATTTTATTTGGAAAATTCCAGTTCCAAAAAAGGTACAGCTATTTTCTTGGTCAGCATCTTTGGGTAAGCTACCGACCTCGGAGATGATTCAAAAAAGATGGTCAACAATTGCTTTGTGCCCAAACTGGTGTGTACTATGTAGACATGAAACAGAGATTCAGGATCAAATGCTCATTCATTGCCCATTCACAACATCATTGTGGTCTAGAGCGTTGCAAGAGCTTCGGTTGATTTTGGGTGACACCAAAGTCCACCAAGGATTTATTCTGCTTGGATTTGGGACAGCTAACTGGTGCTAGTGGAAGGATTTTTTGGAACGTGGTAGTGCATTGCATATGCTGGACGGTCTGGCTGGAAAGGAATAGAAGAATTTTCGAGGACAAAGAAGAATCGAAGGAGAAGTGCTGGGACAAAATAAAGATCAACATTGCAATGTGGATTAGCAATCATCACGATTTTCAAAATGTTTCGATTTTAGATTTAGTGAGAAATTGGGAATATGTGTATCATTAGGACTCACTTGATGTCATTTGTTTCATGACGAGAGTGGACCGCTAGTCCACTATTGTCCTCTTACTTAATCTATTATTAATAAAATATGTTTCTTATAAAAAAAAAAGATGATTTTGGTGTGTGGAGAGGGGATTCTTCTGGTTTATTTTCAGTTAAATCTTTCTTCGATTCTTTGTTTCCCCATACTACTTTCCCCATTGCTCCTCTCTTCCATATTATTTGGAAGGTCCCCGTTCTAAAAAAAGATTCAGGTATTTTCGTGGATATCGACTCAGGGTAAGCTACCGACCTCGGAGATGAAGCAAAAAAAGTGCCCCTCAATTGCTATGTGCCCAAATTGGTGTACCTTGTGTAGAAATGAAACAGAAACTCATGATTATATGCTCATCCATTGTCCATTCACGATAGGATTGTGGGCTAGACCTTTGCAAGAGCTTGGATTGATTTGGGTGATGCCTAAGTCAACGAGGGATTTATTTTCTATGGATTTAGGACATCTAACAGGTAAGAGAAGAAGAATTTTTTGGCAAGTCGTGGTACATTGCATATGCTGGATAGTATGGCTAGAAAGAAATCATAGAATTTTTTATGATAAGGAAGAAACAAGAGAACACTGCTTGGAATAAATTAAGATCAAAGTGGCCATGTGGATCGGCGCTCATGATGACTTCAAGAATGTCTGGATATTTGACATTTTGCGAGACTGGGCTTATGAGTATCAGTAATACAACATTGATATTTCGTATTTCATGATGAAAGTGAACCGCTAGTCCATTATCCACTGATATACTTATTTCTTAGCATATTAGTAATAAAATACCGTTTCTCATTTTGTCAGCTATTGGTGCTATTAAGTGCGACAGAAACACTTTTAAAGAAAACTTTTTAATTTTTCGCTTGAAAAATACACACGCAAAAAATTAAAACACGATGAACATGAAGGTAAATCGTATAGGGAATCGAGAAGGGTGGGAGGTAATGACATGATAATAGGAGGAAATTGATATATATTACCAGAGAGGTCCATGAAAGATTTTGGCAAAATAAAATCCATCTTAATTAGAAGTGTAGAGGTTTTCTGTGGAATAAAAGAGATCAAACTATTTGTTCAGATGTTCTTGTATAATATAAAGGCATAGATATTTTAGAAATTTTATTGACTGCGTTAAGACACAGTTGAAAAAATTATTTATCTGAGATATCTGTTGCTATAGTTTTTTCGATGTTATGACTTGAAAAAACTAACAATATTTTCACATGTCTGCAGTATAACACTATGCAAATGATGTATGAAACCATATACAAGGCTTTAGTAGAGGTTGGACTCGAGAACGAGTATGAACCACAGGATTACTTAAATTTCTTTTGTCTTGGGAATCGTGAGGCTGACAACAGTGGAGGCTCATCAGATTTAAACGAATCTTTTGCAAATACACCACAAGTATGTTTCCTTAATCCTTAACTACCTCTAATTTTTACTTGTTTCAACATGCTTACATGCATATGAACCTTTATTATCACCATTCAGGAGCTTAGTAAGAAAAACCGGCGTTTCATGATCTATGTGCACTCCAAGGGAATTATAGTGGACGATGAGTATGTGATGATTGGTTCTGCTAACATCAATCAGCGCTCTCTAGAAGGAACCAGAGATACTGAAATTGCAATCGGTGCATATCAACCTCGTTATACACGGGCACAGAGACATCAATCTCCACATGGAGAGGTAAAGTATGGTAATTCGTGTTTTCAAGGCCATATTGGTTTCAGACTTTTAGTTGCTATTTTCACCAGTCTAGTCTAGTGAAGATTTTTATTGTAGAAAATATCTGATAAATACAGTAATAATAGAATAAATTGTGGAAGAACTGTTCTAATTTGTAGTTTATTCCTTCCTATTAAATTCCCTTTCTGAAATTCAACAGTGTTATCCCACTAAATGTGAATTTGGAGGGGGCCCATATTTAGTCATCATAAAATATTCACAACGATATAATTAGAATGTTAAACAGAAACGTGTATAAATCAATGAGGCTGCAGAAACCGGGAAAAAATATCTACTTACATGTACATGGATCCACATGAATTCGAGGGACACGAAACATCTATCAACAGGTTTCTGCATGCATGAATTCTGATGCACTAGGGTTAACGCATATCATTTTCCCACTTTTCAATCATATCATGGAAGTGAATGCAAAGATAACCAGAGTTGTTCTCTGCTCCAGATATATGGATACAGGATGGCACTGTGGGCAGAGCACACGGGGACTTTAGAGGAATGTTTCGAGCATCCAGAAAGCGTTGAATGCACTAGACGCATAAAATGGATGGGTGAGCAGAACTGGAAACAATTTGCAGCTGACGAAATAAGTGAAATGATAGGCCATCTACTCAAGTATCCAGTTGAGGTTGATAGAATGGGAAAGGTGAAGCCTCTTCCTGGCTGTGAAACATTCCCTGATATGGGTGGTAAAATCATCGGCACATTTTCTGGTATTCAAGAAAATCTAACCATATGACAAAGCACTCTATCTGCAATCCTTTGTTTTCATAAATTTGATGCCAACATTTATTTTGTTTGTTTATATATAGTTGTTGGTATCTTTTGTATCTGGGGATTAACTTTTTGTTTCCAATTTTTTATACATTGAAAAGTTTCTATTCAAGCGTAGAAAGTGTGCAAACTTAATTGTTGTTTCTTTCATTGTAAGTAGTTATAATGAAAGAACTTCACTTCTTGCGGCTCTCTCTCTGTATAAGAGTCATCCATTGTTAGCTTAATATTGATTCGGACAAGAGAGAGAAGTATTAGTTCTTTTTTCCCGACAGAATGCTTTATTTTATATTTACCTTTTAGATTGGATTAAGTTATGTGTAATTGAATCGAATAGGGTTAGAGTAGGTGTCCAGCTAGCCAACTTGTGGTTTGAGTTTTATTGAGTGTGATGTAAAAACGATTTTTATTTTAATAATATTTTACAATTTTTTATCCAATTATGACATTTATTTTATTTGNATTTAATAAATTAATTAGAGCTAAGTTGATAAATAAGTTCTTTAGGATAATATTTAATTAAAACTTAAATTAAAATATTTAAACATATGGGGATGAATTAATCTAGGTATAAAATATTCAAGAAATTAATCATAGCATTTGAATATTTAAATTTGAGGCCATGCCTGCCATGCAAGATTCTAAACTAAATTAATTTGTCAATGTATTAAAATATAGATAATGGAGGTTTAAAATCTTAAACAATTAAAATACAAGATTTAAATAACATTGTATCATACAAATTAGTAACAATATCGGTCAATTCAAAAAGGTAGTAAAATTATTCAAACCATCTCTAATTGCACTTCAAGGTGAATTCAATCCCCCATTTTAATTCACTAGTTAGTAGTAAATTCAAATACTATAATACCCATCATTGTTCCTCAAACCATTATCTTAGCAAACTATCGTACACATACAGTAGGAATAAAAAAAAAATTAATGGCTGCTAGGGGAGGAAGTATTTCAAATGCTATTCAACACCTTCACTTG
>NW_027358268.1:0-406 GCF_012295235.1 Primulina huaijiensis | reverse complement strand
CCCAACCATGTCAAGAATCTCGAACGGTCCAATAAATCTCGGACTTAGCTTGTCTCTCTTCCCAAATTTCATAACACCCTTCATAGGTGCTATTTTTACGAAAACGTGATCACCTACGGCAAACTAAAGATCCCTCATTCTCTTGTCAGCATAACTCTTTTGACGACTCTGGGCGGTCTTCATCCTGTCTCGGATCTTGATCACCACATCTGCAGTCTGATCTCTCACCAACTTCATCCCAATGAATCGGCGATCTGCACTTCCTCCCGTACAGTGCCTCGTAGGGAGCCATACCTATGGATGATTGGAAGCTGTTATTGTATGTAAACTCCACTAGAGGTAGCTTCGATTCTCAATTCCCGTGAAAATCGATCACACAAGCTCTCAGTAAATCCTCCAAAATCTG
>NW_027358267.1:0-9516 GCF_012295235.1 Primulina huaijiensis | reverse complement strand
AAAAAAACAGGTGATGGTATTTAATAATAATAATAATTATTATTATTATTATTTTTGAAATAGGCCGGATAAACTTTCTAACATTAAAAAGTTGCATAATTGGACTCCACCCAAGCCCATGTAGCAATCCAATTGGCCCAGCCCATATACTCTTCCTTGCAACTTATTTATTCTACTCATATTATGGTTCAATCAAAATTTAATAACTACAAATTCAACTCTATTATACATTTGAAGTAATGCTCGTCACCAAAATACTCTTAACTTGAGGACATTATATATTATGTTTACATATAAAAAAATGTCACACGAGTTAATTTTGTGAGACGGATCTTCGATCAAACTTATGAAAACTATTATTTTTATGTTCAAACCATTATTTTTTATTTCAAAAATATCAATTTTCGTTAGCTATATGTTATCAATAAATATTGTATAATATATTTTGTTTTAAGTAAAATATATTACTTTTGTGTCAAAATTATATTTTTATGACTGATTTGAGTAAAAATACTATCTATATCGGAAATTTAATTTTTCATTGTAAGTATGGATTGGATCGTCTTACGAATAAAACCGTTACGCATGTAAATTAATCTTATGAGAAAAGTGATAGATTCTAGTTTCTCCAACCGATCATATATTTAAAAATATATCATATTTACCTGAATTCTTCTCACGAAAATTGGAAATTTGAATTTGATCTTATCTATAAAAATATTTAGATTGATTCACAATTCGATTGAAAAAAGTGATTACAACTCAAATGTATGTTACACTATTAATTAATTAAAGTTAAACCTCTTATGCTAACTAATTTTAGGTGTTTTTGTGAAACTTTTTTCAAAAATTCAAAAATATCCCATCAATTTAAAAAGTTAAACTCCCATATATCATATTTTTATTTTCATATTTATTTTTTTCTTCTACTATTTAATTATTAAAAAATTATAGGTATCATATTATTATTATTTAAAAAAACTACTTTATTCTCCACGTTAAAACCTGAATCGACGTGGCACCGCTGACCCGTACTGTAATCAGAACCCGAACCGGACTTAACCCGATATAAAAAAACGGTAGTACCTCAGAATCGAGGCGTCGTATTCATTTGCAGAGCCGAATAGAAAGGGGGAGAATGGCGTTGGAATCTTCGGGACAGTGGTTGGAGAAGGCATTAATGGAACTCTGTAACAAGGTGGAAACCGGCCTGCAATTAGACGGGGAAATCATATCAGGACTTGTTTCGTACTGTGAGATGGCGGCTCCACTCGATGCTAAAGAATACCTCGATGTACGAAATTTACTTAATTTGTATATTAATTTCATTCTGGTGTTGTTTTTTCGTGACCCTGTTGCTATAATTTTGATGATTATTTGGTGTGTTTTTTTATTGTATGTATGGCCGTGTAAATGTTGTTTGATCTAACAAGCTCGAGAAACTCAACCAATCTCTGTTGGAATCCGATTGGCCTCAAATGAAATAGAAAATTAAAGTTTATGTCATATTTTTCTGAAATGTGGATTTTGAACTCAAAATGTATTAACTGAATCCATCTGACTAATCTAAGAACACTATAAAAAATCACCAGATTTAGTCCATTTTGTTGTCTCGTTGACTTTTAAATGATTTTTCAGCTCCATCTTGTGTGGAGATCATCTTGTACGTTGGTCTGTTGGATAAGTAATGCAGCTGTAGTTGCTCTTGTGACAAATGGAATGTATGAAAACACTGTACAACCATGCCATAGCATATAGTAGATACCAAAACTACTCTGCTGAATGAGTTATCTGACAATTAAATCACTTTTAATTGATAACTTTAAGTTAATACACAATTCTTGTTGAAGAATTGGGGAGAAGAGCTCAATCCCGAAGTCAAAACATACAGTTCTCAAATTCTCAAAAGATTTAATGATGGTATAAAGTATTGAATCACCATTAGTCTTAGAAATCAAATTTGTTAGTTTGCTGTACAGTTAAGAAGATTATTCATGCTTGTATAATAATAAATTTTACAGATGATTTAGACCATTGAAATCATCGGTATTTTCCAATTGTTTCTTGACACGTTTTATAAATTTAAACATTAAACGAAGGGGTCAATGTAGCAATGTAAAATTTTGCTTTAATTTACTTGTTTCCTGTTCATAAAACATGATGTTTGCATGATCATGAAATGTTGAGGATTGAACTATTATCATCCAGGGTGACTACTCTTCAAAAGGGCTTGTTCCATTTAATAAAAATGTATCCTTTTTTTCTTTGTTTTCCTACTTCAGAAATCCTTGTATAAATAAAATAATGTTTCACCGTATTCTATTTTGTATCTCCGTAATTGGTCATGTGATGACTTTGTTTACCACATGCTCGTGACTTCTGCAATCACAATGATCTAAAGATTTGGTTGATTTCACACATGGGACCTTATATAATGCAAAAGGATATATTTTTGCATTTAAGTGTTATTACGAGTCATTACGTCATCATTAGAAATTGGAAAAACAGATACTTGGATCTTAGAGTTGAAAATAGGGTGCAGTCAAGCTGAGTAATTTGCTAGACTGGATACAAAAACAGAACACAAACTCAACTGAGTATTTTTTTTCTTGTGAGGTCAAGCTGAGCACGAAGATAGAAACTTTATTTACGAAATAGGACTTAAAATTTTTAAAAACCGAATATTAAATTATGCAAATAATGATAACATTAAGGGTTAAATAGATAATTTCATCTGTATTTTCAACAGATAAAAGGAAAAAAATAATTCTAAAGTTCAAGTACTTGATAAGTACAGAAACGCGAGTAGTCAAACCTGAAACACCAGAGCTCGAGCTTGCTCCAGAGAATACTCGAGCTACTTGAGTTCGATTTCTAACTTGGCGAAAATTGAACTCGAGTCGAGCTTTTAGCAGCTTGGCTCAGTTGCGCCCTTTGTTGAAATTCATGCTTTTTACCTTTACCATTCCATGACTTATGGCATCTTTCTGAAATCTGCAATTTATTTATTTTTTTTGAACTTTTTTTTAGAACATTGTTGGCGAGGAAGCTGGAAAAAGCATAACTGGAGAGTACTTAAAACGGAGGGGTCTATCAAATATATACAATCCAAGCATATCTCCGTCAACTTCAAATTTACATGCATATGTCAAACCACGTTCTGATGAGAGTGCAGTTTTTGCAGCTAAAAAACTGAACAAACCACAGAAAGAAACTATAGCTTCTACAAGTGAGGACATTCTATTAAAGAAAGAGACATTCGAACCCCGAACTATACATACTAAACATCAAGGCAATTCCAAAAAGAAAAAGACAGGAAAAGTTGTTTCTCTAGCAGAGGCTGCAAAAGGATCAATTGTATATCAGAAAGGGAAGCCATGTTCTTGTCAAGCTCGTCGGCACAGGTTGATAAGCAATTGTTTATCTTGTGGAAAGATAGTCTGTGAGCAAGAAGGCGAAGGGCCTTGTCACTTTTGTGGTGCTCTTGTGCTGAGGGAAGGAAGCACATATGCTGATCTGGATGAAGTTGGCGTACCTATGACAGACGCAGAGGCGGCTGCAGAAGCGTTTGCGAAGAGGCTTGTTGAATATGACCGTGACTCTGCAGCTCGGACAACAGTTATAGATGACCAAAGTGATTACTATGAGATTGACGGGAACAGCTGGCTCTCATTGGAGGTATTTTTCCTGTAACCTTAAGTGCATGCACAAATCAAGAAGTCCTTGCAAGTGCTATTGATATTTGATCCAAGTTTTAACATCCATTATGCTTGTTCTCAGGAAAAAGAACTTCTGAGGAAAAAAAGGGAGGACGTAGAAGAAGCTGAACGAGCGAAGCGTAGTAAAGTAATCATAACATTCGATATGCTGGGCCGCAAGGTGATAACTTTGTCAGTACAATCTCCAACCAAAGGCAGCCACTGCCCTTCATAAAAAATGTTCGGTTTCATGCGTAGATTTTTAAATTGGTTATGTTTCACCCACTAACACTTGAAGTCTCTCTGGCTCGATTATATTCCTGGGTTCTACCTGATCCCTCGTTCCCTCCTTAAAATCTTGATTGACTGCAGTAAAAGTTGTCATGATACTGATACGGTTTCTTCATTCAGATATACTGCCTTAAATGTAAGTTTTATCGAGTTAACCAAGTCTATTTTTCGACCTCGACGTTGCAGGTGCTCTTAAATGGCGATGAAGGTTCTGAACTGCAAAATGGAATTTTTCTCCAACCATCCAAGGAAAGAGACGAGATTCGCATAAAACCGAATCCGAATCTTAAAATCCAGCCTTTTTTTATTGATCCAGGTCCTAGAACTATTCAGGAAAATACTTTGAACAAAAAAATGGGCCACGGAATGTGTTTGGAGATAAGTGGTAGGGTACAACATGGCGCCAATGAACTTGAAATCGGGTGATCTCACTGGCAGTTTGGAGCAGCTGTGTTTTTGGAAGGAAGATGATGTGTCGAGTGTTACAAACTATGATGAATTTTAGCCTTCGTTGTATCTATTATGTTTAACTGTTGTCCTTGTTCACATTCTCCTGAGACACTGACCATTAGTTTCCTGGCATTCTGCTCGTTGTATCAAGCTCGATGCTTAGGAGGCACAAGGGTCAGTGCGCAACGCCCTTGAATAGTTTGTGACAGGTGCAGATCTGTTTTGAATTACTTGTTTTCAAATGATGAATGGGTTAGGTATCATGAATCATAGTACCTATGTAAGGGGAGAACCAATTCAGCGCATTTTGATTTCAGCGATTGAAACTTTTATTGTTAAAACATCAACGATCTTTTTGAAATGGTGATTATCTTTCTGTAAAATTTTGAAGTTAAGTTTGTTTTTTTTTAAACAACTTTATCTATGTTCTTTTATGAGAGTAGAGAATGCTGCATAGGGTTGAAAATAAAGGTGGTTTTTCAATTGTTGAAAGAAATTATTTGCTATGGGAGAGTGCTGGGTTAGCTTGGATTGGAAAAGGCTGTGTGTATTGGTTTGGATCAGTTGTAGAAAAGAGCAAACATGGTTGTTTAGTTACTCCAAATGACCTTTTTTAAAGAAGAAAAGTTCAATATTATCTATTTCAAATGTTCTCCGTATGTTGAATTTCTGGGTTCCAACTTGGGCAAGTTGCATGACGTAGCGGCACTGTCTCAGGCAAATGACAGCAACATTATGTATCTTACATGAAATTTCACAGTTCCAATTTCAACTTCATTGGATAGCAACAATTGCCGTTGTGGTCATGTATCGTTGACCATATATGATTTGCTGACAGAACTTTGTCGTTTCGATTGCTCCATGGTCGTAATTAGTTATAGTTTTTCACTACTACGATGGATAAATGATCCCATAAAATTTATTTATGCACACATATGATAAGATTGGAACTCGAAATCAGTACACTACCGAATTGATTCATTCACCGTGCATGTAAATGTAATCATTTGTACCAATAAATGATCTGGTCCTTGTTGAGTTAAGGAACATGTTACTTGCTGCATTTTGCCTGAGGGGACCGACTGGAACACAAGGAAAAGGCAGTTTCCTACTCAAACTAAAATCTTTCAAAGTTTAGCATAATCTTTTCAGACAAATAATCTTCTTTACACAATTTTTTTCGTAATCACTTGATAAAATTTTGTGGTGTTGTTAACTATTTGTCAACTTCGAAAGGGTATGTTAGGGTGAGATTACGTTTTAAGTACAGGCTGAACTAAAAGATATTGCAAAATTCCTCACTTAGAAAAGCAGATTCTCTTTCAACTTAATTAGCTTAGAAGGAAATTTGCTCTTCAAATCTGGTTATACGCTTTACAGCTAGAACAAGTGGGGTATGTTTTTTAAGAGTAAAATGTATTCCAAACTTAGATCATGATAACGATGGTATAAGTTTAATTTTAGCACAAGTAACCCCTCAAACAACTATACATATTCTTCCAAACCAAAGAACATATTCGATTAATTTCTGGTTTTGTGCATTTGATCTTGGGAGTTTATGCCATGAACTCATGCAAAAAATCATTAAAATGGATCGTTTTTTTAAAAAAAATGGTAAGAAAGCAATATGATATATATGTGTATTTGAAGAATGAGTCGCTTATCAGCCATTAATATTCTCAATCACTGGAATCCAACAACCAAAAATTCCTTGACAATAAATTATTTGGAGCTTTAAATCATAAATTGATTATGACTTTGACATTTTAGTCCCTACTTTAGTCTTGCCAGGTCGAATGAATGGTGGGTTTTAAACCTTGGATCTTAGCCACTTCTTAGTCTGGTGGCTTTGTAAGAATTTCCAGCTTTGCATTAAATGTATATATATTCCTAAACCAAAGAACATGTAATAAATGTAAACGTATCATATCCAAATCTCCAGTGATTGCATTAATAATGACTAAAATTACCTGTATTTTTCTTACTCGAATGCAAAATGACAGAACTCTGGCAAATGGTTCAGTATCATTGGTTTTTGTAACCTAATATATATTATCTCTCCAGTGATTTTGATCCATCTTTTTAGTTTTAGTTTTCACTGATCATCCTACGAAGCTTATGCAACCAGTCATTGATGATGGATAAATGGTTAGCAACAGACTAGTTTTATGCAGAAAAGAAGGGGAAAAGAGTGAAATTTTGAGGGTTTTCATCACACTGAATATGAGAAAGATGTTTGTGTGACTTGTAACTTCTTCTAAAAAATTCATATCTAAATAAGGCAAACTAATTTGGGACTAAAATGGACTTTAGGATGCCACAGAGAGCAAAGAACTAGTTGAATAAGTAGTGGGGACGACCCTAGCTAGCTAGGATGTCCACTCATAGAGCAGTATGGTCTTATGCCTGTTCGCAGTGGTCATACTAAACCCCAGCGGGTATATACGCTCCACCAAGTGTTTTACATATTTTACTTTTTTTAAATCCTAAATAGATATATAGAGTGGAATATCCCTCATAAAAATATGAAAAATTTACATTGTTTAATGGTGTTGATGTTATCTGGTGCAATATAGTATTACCCGTGACGCCTCACGGAGAGGAAATATTGATGATTATGAGGTCTTTTCTCATATTAAACGTAAATGTTGTGACTTACAAATCCATGTGAACCAAAGTTCAGAGTCCAAAATATTTATTTTATATTACATTAAAACAATTTTAAAGTATAATATAATATGTTTATGGGACTTGAAAACATTACAAACGATATGACTTGCAGTACTATTGGCAAAAATGTGTTGTTAGACGCTTATTACAGTCATGATTTGATCAAAAATTATGATCAATGTATAATTCTTTTGATACAACGAGCTGAGGACGTATATTTCCTATCTAAATCTGAACGAATTAAACTACGTACGTACTCACACACCACAGAAGTGAAATTTGGTCTTGGGATCAAACTCTTGCCGCTGAACAAAAGGATCCTCGGCTTTTGATGCAATTTTCTCGTACAAATGAACACGTAATTTAACTTCAAAAGGGCGAGAGTGGCTTTTACTTTTTTAACTATGTTGATTTCCCTGCGGCGGCCGTAAAAGTGAAACAGTCACACGAGGTCATAAACAAGTAGGCTCCACTGCCTTGCTACTTTAACCCTCTTGCCATGCCTATTTATAGGATGGCTTTTCACGAACCCGTTCTATTATAAACTCGATACTTTGCTCGAATTTATGCTCTAAAATATTCCCATTTCTTGATGTTATAAATTTGCATTTCATTTTTCAGGCATATCTTATATACTCATCATATATCTCTCTACATATACTTTCTTCCCAGATTTTGTTGTTTCCACCAATTCATTGTAAACAAAATCGATTCAACATCCATGGAGAGTGAAGACAACATGAATCTTCGTGTCGCCTCGTTTTCATGTTACCTAGACAGAGATAAAGAAAATTTGATTCGCAGGATTTCGGCCCAAGAAACCCCTCTTGTAATGAGCTCAGGCAAAAGCAAGTCCCCTTCAATAAAATCTCCATTCCAGGCCAACATTTCACACTCAAAAGACACCCAAGATAGCTTAAAAAGCGCCCGAACAGATTCGTTTTCGTATCTCAACACTTCAGGAGAGAACTTTGTGTTTAAAGTTCCGGGGCCAATCCAAGATCCCACTTCAGCATTTAGCTTCTCTCAAGATCACCATTCAAAAGATGGAGAAATCAGTGTTTTTGGTGCTGACAGGTACTTCAACATGAAATTGGAATACACGTCAGGGCTGAAACGTGAATTGAACAAAAACGGGTCGGTGAATCGACCCCGGCTTTCATCGAATGCAGCTCAAGAAACTCGTAGCCAGCTTGGTTCTGAAACGAGTAGCTGGGCGAGCCAAACAACAATGCTGAGGAACCTCCCGAGAAACGATTCACTAACTAAGACGAAAAAATCCACCAGCTGGAGAATTTTCCCCGGATTCGGTTGCCAGGTGCCGTGTTTCGACAAGAAAAATGTCAAGATCAATGATCAGATCATCCCACACCACATCACATACAAGAACTCAAAAGCCAGCCGAACCGGATCAGATCGAATGTTCGGTCATCTCACCACAATCCCGAACCAAGAATCACAAAAGAATTTCATCGTAGACAAAATCAAGCTCGAAGAAGAAAAGTTGGAAGAGGCAAGAAACTCCATCGAAGTATTTGGATCAAGCATTTCATCAAAGGGAGACATAGCCATGAATTTGGAAAGAAAACTCTCAATGTTAACATGGGACGCCATTCCAGAAGGAAAAAGCCATCAGAATAATATCCCAGCTGCCTCTGCTATCGGAACCAGCACAATTTGCGACGATATGGCTAGTGATGCAAGCTCCGATCTCTTCGAAATAGAGAATATCTCGGGATGTATAAATCAAATATTAGCCTCAAAAACAGATCAAGATGATGCTGTTTCTTGTTGCATGAGTCCTACATCACATTATGCACCAAGTGAAGCCAGTATTCAATGGAGTGTCATTACAGCAAGCGCTGCAGATTACTTGTCGATTCTGTCAGACACCGAAGAAAGATGTGTTAGCATTTCAGGTGGCATAGTTTCAAGAAACAACAATATGAATCCAAGAAACACAAATGGAGGGAGCAAGGAAGCACAAAAGATTCGGCCAAGCGGGCTTTTAGGATGCAAGAATCAGAAATCAGTTGATGTTGCTGATGAAACAGTGTGTGTTAAGGTTNTATATATCTTTTTTTGTTCGCAAAAGTCACGACATGGATACCGCAATTTTTGTACGAAAATGGAGATGGATTGATCACATATATAATTTCGGGTTTTTAAATTTGCTATTTTCCTTTTGTTTGAAGAGAACTTTTTCAAACCTTTTAAGGTATATTTTGGTACACGAGATAAGAGAGGGATTGATAAATAATCTTCTTTATCCCACGTTTGGTAATTTTTTAGAAAGATAAATAGTTTTATACAAGGATAATGTATCTCTTTTATGACATGTGATAATTTTAATATAATGATAAAAAAAACACCACAAATGACTTAATTGCCTTCAATATATAAAAAT
>NW_027358266.1:0-12901 GCF_012295235.1 Primulina huaijiensis | reverse complement strand
CAAGAATAAAATTATCTAGGAATAAATCTTATCATCTGATCAATTTTAATTAGTCTAGAAATGCAAAATTTTATATTTCTAATTAGATAGAATATGGATTAAATATGAATAAAGTATTCCTTTCAATTTTGTCTAAAAGGAGGAGAAAAAAAGTTGCTATAAGCCATTGTAGATCATATTAAGTATGCTTAATACACAAAAAAGTTTTAGCTTTAGATTTAATACTTCAAGAATTTACTATTTTTATAAAACTAAATATTAGATCTGAGCAGTCTCCTCATCCTCAAAACAACTGACATGGCGGATGCCCTTTTCGGAAATCAGGGAAACACTAAAACCCAAAAGCTGAATATCCATATACCAAACTCTTCGCAAAATCCGATGCCACCTAAATGTAGCCTCTTACCTTTCACTCCTACATTAAACATTACTGGCATGCAACTAATAAGATTAATCAAATATAATCGAAGTTAATACATAAGTCTTCGGAAACATCATAACACCATAAGCCAAATATCTCCGTTAACCTAGTGGTAAAACCAAAATAGATAATACAACCATCGAAATATGTATCTCAATCCAACATAAATAATAACAACACTTTAAACGCTCTTTTGTAGGCATCGATCTCTAATAGCTCCCGTCGGATCCTCCTGGTCAGTCCATACCTCAGAGTTGTCCCGTGGAATAGAATGTTCAAGATGAAATCAAGGAGATGAGTGACAAATCATCTAGTACATAAAGTATGAGTATATGTTTCTATATGTATATGCATGAATGTTAAATGGTGATTAGGGATCAAACTGAAACTCGTGCTCAGACAAGAAGGCACTGAGAGTATGCAACTCCCATCGTGGATCTATCTATAGGGCAAGTCACATATTTGAAAAATACTTGGACCTACAGTGTCCTGGGTCACTATATAATGCTCTCCCATCGGAGCTGATTCTAACTAGTGCCATATCGTCTACAAGGAAGGGCTGAGCGACCTTGGATTGACTATCTCAAGAATACTGGCTCAACATGATATGTAAATTCCACATTATATCATGACATAAAACATGCATATAATGACAAGTAAAATACCTCACATAAGAATACATACTCAATTGGATATCTCAGTTAATATTTACATACCTCTACATTGGTCTTGGGTAACAAGAATTTCTATTCGTGCATCTTAGAACTACAGCCCAACGACTGTATTATTTTCTACTAATGTGGTAGCTATTATTCCCCATGTATAACTAAGGCTCTTGAATCATACCTTCATCTATCGTCAGTTCTCTAGGGTCGAGAGCCTCATAGCTCGATCCCCGAGTCATTGCTTACTTTGAGAGCTACGCAACTCTCGTACGGACTTCGAGAAGAACTTGAAAAGCCAAGAATGCATTGGAAATTGAGATAAAATCTTTGAAATTGTTGTGACAATCTGATTCTCACACAACCTATTTATAGGTGGAGTTCGGAAGCTTCGAACTCTACCTCTCACCGGCTTATCGACATCTCAACGTTCATATATTCCGATCTGGACTTCAGAAACTCCGAAATCCTATGTGTCGATGCTCATTGGACACAATATTGCTTTCATGAATGCCTGTGTTCGAAAGATTCGATCTAACCTTCATATGTTCCGAACTGTCATTCGGTGGTTATGAGTAGAATGCTGGATATGTTAGAGTAGATGTCCTGTAAGCCAACTATTGGCTGGGGAATTTATTGAATCAAGTGTAATAAACAATCTTTATTTTAATATAATTTAACTTTTCAGGGTTTCAGTTTACTTTATCTGTATACCCATGAAATCAGCATAGATAAAGTCCTTGATTATACTTTAATACAAATGAATCGTAATTCGATGTTGAAACTCATTTGTAAACACTGTGTAATCTAAATTCGTTCATAGTCGATTCAGTCGCCTAAAACATGGATAAAGGTCACTTGAGCTCGAGACTAGCATCTGTGATGTGGTGTACCGCGTTTCTTGGTAAGGGCATAGAGATGTCCAAACATGCAGATGGGTAGTCATATGATGATTATACCGAACAACCCTCCCTCGGACTTTCCAAGTGGTTATCATTCATCGAGAGGATAAGTCCGTGGTTATGATTGTACACCATTAGTCCTTACGACCCAGGACAACACTGAGGCTTTATATGTTAGGGCTGTGCTTTGACTCGTTTACCGGCTCCAGGAGAGTCATCAGGTGGCGAGATTGGGTACAGTTGCGACACATATAGGAGCCAGTGCATTGTAGTCGGGGATTCACCGCTCACCTACGGGTGTGGATATCCTATGTGATCTGATGAAATAATAGTGCGTGGAATATCTGGCCAAAGTATGAGATGTATGTTGGAGAAGGAGTTCTCCAATAGTACATGCGATGCCACTATTATATGTGTCACATAGTTATCGAATTGATATGCAACCCTCGATGAACCAATGGATGCAGATTCGGTCGGGGTATATGAGATGAAGGGACCGTACTGTACGCTAATCATAATCGACTGGTTCTTGCAGGCACTATCAGTGATACCTAGGGGATCATGACGCGATGCTACTAGACGCTCTTACCATGATCCGATGGGTGCAATCAGAAATGAGTACTGACATTCTTGATCAAGGTGTTGATGAAAAAAATGGGACTAACTAGGGTAAGCCAGAATAAAGAAAATTGTCCTGA
This sequence comes from Primulina huaijiensis, assembly GCF_012295235.1. NCBI lineage: Eukaryota > Viridiplantae > Streptophyta > Magnoliopsida > Lamiales > Gesneriaceae > Primulina > Primulina huaijiensis. The sequence goes on along the minus strand of NW_027358266.1, from coordinate 10,218 downwards.
ATCACAAAGAGTTGTGAACCCACGGCTAGCTGTTTCCCTGAACCATTGAGGGTCACACAAGCACTGGTTTACTTGTTCCCGTTGAGATAATAAATTCAAGGAGTTGAATTTATAGAAAATGTTGAGATAATAAATTCAATAAGTTGAATTTATAAGAAATAAGTTTGATATGATCAATCGATAAGCTTATAAATAAAGTTTATAAAAACTTATAGAAATTTTGAGAGCATGACTATTAAGACAGTCAAAAGGAATGCACTCGCCTTATTTAGACATTGGTGATCTCGAAATTAAAATGTGCATCATAATAACAAACAAGTTGGAAATTGTCACATCGATTATATTGGATCGTCGATCGGGATTATGATGAGATTAATATAATGGGAGCATGGATCATGGGCTTATAAGAGTATAAGCCCATCATGCTAATTTATTAAAGTTTAAATGAGCTTTAACAATTGAATTATATTTTAATTGAGTTAAAATATAGCCCATTAAGTTTTTATAAAATATGATATTGATTTATTCAATATGAAAATATTCATGATACCATAATTTAAAAACTTGCACACAAAGAAAATAATATTGGATGATTATGAGTGTGCTAATTTTGAGAGTCAAAGATTTATTGAAATCTAATTACTTAATTAATGTGATTAATTAAGGAAGTGACCATTGGTTGAAATAATAAAATATTTATTGCCTTGGTTTAGATAAATATAAGGACCTTATCTCTAGAAAATGGAAAAGTCTCCAAAATTCCATCAACCGAGATTCGCAATGATAAGATATGCATTTAGAATCCTTAATTAACTTGATTAGTGAGACTAATTAAGAAAATAAGAGATAAGAAATAAATATAAGAATTTGATTCTTATTTTGCAAGCAAGGGCATCCGAAAGTTTTGTTCCTCACAATATATGCTTTCCGCTTTTCAAGAAAAATAGGGGCTGCTCTCGAAAAAATCTTCTTTCTTTTGCAAGAAGTTTTCGGCAATTCTAATTAATGGAATTGAATCGATTTCTTCTTTGTGTTCTATCTCTACGCAAAAGTTCTTCTAAATTTTTAGTGCAATTTAGAAGAGTAACAAATATTCCGGTCGTGGACCGGATTAGGAGATCGAAGAATGTTCGTAGGGATTTACAACAAGAGCTACGTCCGCTAGTACCGGAGTAGTTGGAGCCAAGTGATGATTTCACTAAATGTATATTTACTAAACATCCTATGTATGTTTATATATTAAAACCATACGAGTGTCCAAATATATCTTGAATGTCAAGATCTAAAAATTTTTAAAACTTCCGCTGCGTTTTGGGCACGAGAGAAAACCGAGATCCAACAGGATAAATACTTTGACTTGCTTAAGGAATGACACTTTAATTATGTTTAAGTCATACTTGGATCTATTTGTGGGAGAAAAGAGAAAATAAAAATAAAAAAAATTTATATATCATGTTGCCAAAAATTTTTGATAAGAAAACTGGGAAATAAGAAATGGTTCTTTCATATGTACATTTAGAAATATATATATATGTAATGCCCGAATTTTGAAAAAAAAATAAAATTATGGCAGTAGTTGTGATGGTTTATGGCTTTACGTTATAGTATGAATGGTAATGAATGTTATAGAATGGAATAGATAATGGATGGGTAGAATCAAAGGTTGAATTTGAGCTAAATAGGTAACGGAAGTACAGAAACGGTATGAAAAATGTGGTAGTAGTTGTGGTTTTTAGCATAATATTTTGTATATTAATCCAATTGATGTGAGGCCACTTTTATTAGAAAGACAAGATATAAGGCTATAACTTTCTTATTTTGAGTTTTGGTCAAATCATTAGGGAAGACGAGCCAAAAGCGTCCCGAAGTGTGTCGTGAGTATCGTCGTTCCTAAAATGACACATGTTAGGATGGTATATAATAGATTGGGGAATGATTTTTGTATCATTTCTTCTCATCCTCATTTCTCTCCGTCGGTTTAGAGCTAGGGTTCCTCATTTCTCCTTCAATCCAATTTCTTCCAAGACATTAATCTTTTATTGAAGCCTTAATCTTTGCTTGGAGATTAGAAGTTCTTCTCCTCAAGAGTTTAGAAGCAAGGTAAGAAAGCTTATTTCCTTGGGTTAGTGATTGAAGGGAAAATAATGGGTTGTTTGGTTTGAGTGTTGAGGTAAAGTTGTTAATATAATGATTGATGGTATTGTATGTATTGATATTTTGGAAAAGAAATGGAATTGTAGAGGAGCTAACTCTTTAGCACGCACGTCACGTGTTTGACAAAATGATTCAATGAATGTTTTTATGTCATATTACGGTTAAGAAATGATATGGATTCCTTCTTTACACAATTGTTGGGATTTGAGTTTTCTTGAATATCAAAATTGCGGATCTTGATTCGAAGTATTATTGAATTAATTACGAATTTTGTACAGAAATTGCTCTGTTTTGATAAATGATCCGAGTTCTTGAGTTATAGTAGACTTCGAAGGTTCAAGACTTCTCACCTACACATTTCGATCTTCTTTTGGTAATATTTGAAAGGTATGTTATGGTTGGTAACATACGAGGTAAAAGTATCATTTTTATTTTAAATTGAAAATTCTATGGCTCGATGAATTACTTGTGATTTGATGATGATTGTGGCCTTGAGATGAGTTTATTATAATATCGAAATGATGATATTGATTTCCATCATTACATTGCATATTGAGCCACTTGTTGATTCAGATTTGATATGGCGGAGGTCGCCTTGATTTATTGATTTGTTGGACGTATGGGGCTATAGTTGAGTTGGCATAGTGTATGCGGAGGTCGCTGTTATGGCCTGAACACTCTCTATATACGCACCATAGTCCTGGGATTGTAGAACACAGCACCCCACCTCGAGCGGATGAGTCGGTGGATGTTGCCGGGGGATTCTCTTTCCTTGGGTACCCTATGACCAGATGATTCACTTGATCTTGAGATTTATTGATAGCCCACAACTTCTGATCATGCATTGCATTATATTGCATCTTTATGAATTTAATATGAAATATTTGTCACATTAATTCTCATATGTTATTGATTGTATCATACTGGGTTTATACTCACGGGCATGTCCGGTACCTCTTGTTTTCATGTGCTTGACGGTAGGTGAGGCGAGGCTTGGGATGCCAGAGTCCAGCTCAAGGCGAGGAGATACGAGTTAGAGTGGGATTCTCATGTCTTAGGAGCTATTTTATGATGTTGGGATTTCTTTATTTTGGCATGTTGAAAATTATATTTCAAACATTTGAGATAATTAAATTATTTTGACGATGTTTATGTGGATTTGTGAACCACAAATTATGTATTTTACTAGATCATTTGGTTTGTTACAATTATAATTATTAGTATTAGATATCGGACCCGAGGCCCCACATTATGTGGTATCAGAGCGTAAGATATTTGGGAACAGGGTAGATCGAGTCAGTTAGAATTGATTGATCATGTGATGTATTTGTTAGCATTTTCATTGTGCTATGATGTGAAATACATGATTTAAATTGAGATATTATATTGTTGAGTTTTATTCGAGATTTTTGAGATTGTTGAGTCTCGAGAACCAGAGATGATTGATACAAGATTGAGATGATTGTGATTTTGTGATTTTATATGTGTTTAATCTATTGTATATCAGACATGGCTACTCGAGGTAGAGTTCGTGGTAGACATAGACAGAATGTACCAGTGGCACAAGATCAGGGCAGTGCTAGTCATACTCAGATGGATATAACTCCGACTCCGATGGAGATACTGTTAGCCAGATTCAGTCTTTGCACCCACTGATGTTGAAAGGTACCGAGAATGCATTAGAGTGTGAGAAATGGTAGGAGAATATGGATCAATTATTTGAATCTCTTGAGTATCCAGATGATCGTAGAATCAAGTTAGTTGTTCATCAGTTATTGGNCTAAGGCCGATCACTTCATAAATGGTCTTAACCCTGATATCTTTACCTTGGTTAATACCGGAAGGCCTAACACTTTTGCTGAGGCTCTTGATCGAGCCAAGGGAGCTGAAACCGGAATCATTAGGCAGAGAGGTTCTCAGATGCAACGACCCCAACAGCCACAGTATAGACAGCAGTTCAGACAGGGTAATAATGGCGGTAACAGTGGCAACATAAGAGAGCAGTTTCGGGCTAGAGGCAAACAATTTAAGAGGCATGGCAGTAATTTTTTGAGTTTTAGTGGATCGAGACAGTCTGGTTCAGTTCAGAGCACTGGTTATTCAATTCCGACTTGTGGTCAGTGTGGTGGTAGACATTATACCGATCAGTGTAGAGGAATCACGGGAGCTTGCCACTTGTGTAACCAGGTGGGACACTATGCTCGAGTGTGTCCTAACCGTGGCAGTGATATGTCTCAGAGTGGAGGATCATCGAGACAGACACCTCACCAGAATCGTCAGAACCCTACAGTTCATTCCTATCAGCAGTCAAACCGATCAGATCAGAACAAACAAAGTGGTAGCCACAGGGTAGGACAGCCACCTAGACAACAAGGTCGAGTTTTTGCACTCACGGAGGATGAGGCACATAATGCTCCAGATAATGTCATTGCAGGTAATTGTTTTCTCTCAGGGTATCCTGCTTATGTTTTGATGGATACTGGTGCATCACATACTTTCATAGCTGAGCACTTTGTCTCATTGCATTCACTGCATTCTATTCCATTATCATCTACATTATCTATTTCTACTCCACTGGGCAAAGTGATGAGGTCAGCAGAAATGATAAGTGGTTGTGAATTTCGTTATGAGGATAATGTCATTGTGCTTGATTGTATTGTGTTGGAGATGTCTGATTTTGACTGCATACTTGGTATTGACATGTTGACAAGATAGAGGGCTACTGTAGACTGTTTTCAGAAGATTGTTAAGTTTAGGCCTGATATGACAGATCACTGGACATTCGATGGTAAGGGTTCTCGAGCTAAGATTCTTTTGATATCTGTTTTGTCCATGACTCGTTTGTTGCAGAAAGGAGCAGAATGTTTCTTAGTTTATGCAATTGATATTTCAAGGTCAGTACCTGAATTGGCAGATATTCCAATTGTTAGTGAATTTTCAGATGTATTTCCAGATGAAATTCCAGGATTTCCTCCAGTCCGAGAAATTGAGTTCAACATTGAGTTGATTCCAGGTACACAGCCTATTTCTAGAGCTCCTTATAGGATTGTGCCAATTGAACTGAAGGAACTAAAGGAATAGCTTGAGGATTTATTGGCTAAAGGATATATAAGACCAAGTGTTTCACCTTGGGGTGCTCCGGTTTTATTCGTGAAGAAGAAAGACGGGTCTATGAGGCTTTGTGTCGATTATAGACAATTGAATAAAGCTACAGTAAAGAATAAGTATCCTTTGCCAAGGATTGATGATCTCTTTGACCAGTTGCAGGGTTTTTCAGTATATTCTAAGATTGATTTAAAATCTGGATATCATCAATTAAGAGTTAGAGAGGCAGATGTGCCTAAGATTGTTTTTCGTACCAGGTATGGGCATTTTGAATTTTTGGTAATGCCTTTTGGGTTGACCAATGCACCTGCAGCATTTATGGATTTGATAAACCGTGTGTTTCAACGGTATATAGATCAATTTGTTGTGATCTTCATTGATGATATTCTTATTTATTCAAAATCTGAATTTGAGCATGCCGAGCACTTGAGAGCTGTTTTGAAGATTTTGAGAACTGAAAACTTGTATGCTAAATTATCCAAATGTGAGTTTTGGTTGGATAGAGTGGTTTTCCTTGGACATGTGATTTCACGGGCTGGTATATCAGTTGATCCGAGTAAAGTTGAGGCAGTCATCAACTGGTCTAGACCAACATCAGTTTCTGAGGTACGTAGTTTTATGGGTTTGACAGGCTATTATCGCAGATTTGTTAAAGGATTCTCACAGATTGCGAGGCCAATTACCCAGCTGACACAAAAGAATGCACCATTTATTTGGTCACAGGCATGTGAGGCTAGTTATTTGAACTTAAGCAGAGATTGATTAGTGCTCCAGTTCTGACTATTCCATCAGGTGTAGGAGGATTTACAGTGCACACTGATGCTTCACATCAAGGACTGGGTTGTGTATTAATGTAGCATGGTCATGTTGTTGCCTATGCTTCACGACAGTTGAAGCCACATGAGTCTAAATACCCAGTGCATGACTTGGAACTAGCAGCAGTGGTTTTTGTCCTAAAGATTTGGCGTCACTACTTATATGGTGAGAAATTTGAGATATTCACTGATCAAAAGAGTTTGAAATACCTCTTTTCACAAGCGGAGCTGAACATGAGACAAAGACTTTGGTTAGACTTCTTGAAAGACTATGATTGTGAAATAAAATATTATCCAGGAAAGTCTAATGCAGCAGCCGATGCTTTGAGCAGAAAAGTATGTAATTTGTCTTTGATCACTAGCAGTGTATCTGATCTAGTAGAAGAATGTTGTCTTTCTGGTTTGGATTTTGTGGTAGATACTCAACCTATAAGAGTATTTATGATTCAGGCAGAGCCCGAGTTGTTAGTAAAAATTAAGGAGGCCCAAAGGTTGGATCAAAGCATTCAGAAATCAGTTGAACTCGTCAGATCAGGACATCAATCAGAATTTCAGGTCAATAATGAGGGTATTTTGTTTGTGAATGATCGTAATGTAGTTCTTAATATTTCAGAGTTGAGGATGCAGATTTTGCGTGATGCTCATTGCAGTAAATTCAGTGTACACCCTGGAAGTAAAAAGATGTACAATGACTTGAAGAAACAATTTTGGTGGAAAAGAATGAAATCTGACATAGCAGAATTTGTATCTCGTTGTTTGAATTGTCAACAAGTGAAAGCATAAAGAAAGCGACCAAGAGGTCTTTTGTATAGCCTTAAGGTTCCAGAATGGAAGTGGGACCATATCACCATGGATTTTTTCACGAAATTGCCGAGGTCGTCGAGGGTTTGCGATGCAATTTGGGTTATCGTTGAAAGATTAACTAAGTATTCGTGTTTCATTCATTATCAGATGACATATAGGCATGATCAGATGACCATATTGTACATCAGAGAAGTTTTGAGATTGCATGGTGTGCCTAAGTCAATTGTATCAGATCGTGATCCCAGATTTTCTTCTCATTTTTGGTAGAGTTTACAAGAGGCCCTTGGTACTCGTTTGCATTTGAGTAAAGCATATCATCCTCAGACAGACGGACAGTCAGAACGTACTATTCAGACATTAGAGGATATGCTGAGAGCTGTAGTTATGGATTTTGGCATTGGTTGGCAGGATTCGTTACCACTTGTCGAGTTTTCTTATAACAACAATCTTATAACAACAGTTATCAAGTGAGCATTGGAATGTCACCATTTGAAGCACTGTATGGCAGAAAGTGTCGATCTCCTCTGTATTGAGACGATTTATCTGAAGCACCAATTGTAGGACCTGATATGATAAGAGATATGACAGAGAAGGTGAAATTGATTCAGAGTCGTATAAGAGCTGCTCAGGATAGGCAGGCTAAGTATGCGAACATATGGAGACGGCCGTTGATTTTTGAGAAAGGTGACAGAGTTTTTCTGAAAATATCTCCTTTCCGTGGTACAGTTAGATTTGGAAAGAAGGGTAAATTATCACCGAGATTCATAGGTCCGTATGAGATTTTGGAACATGTTGGTGATTTGGCTTATAGATTAGCTCTTCCTCCTGCGTTATCAGGTGTTCATGATATTTTTCATGTGTCCATGTTGAGGAAATATCATCCAGAGCCTTCTCATGTACTTCCACCCGATGAAGTTGAGTTAGATCAGAATGTGAGCTACAATGAGAGACCGATTAAAATTCTAGATAGAAAAGATAAGCAACTCAGAAACAAATTGATACCGTTGATTAAAGTACAGTGGAACAGACATGGTGTTGAAGAGGCAACTTGGGAATTAAAAGATAAAATTAGACATAAATATCCAGAGTTATTCAAATGAAGTACGTTTCTATTCTCGGTTTTATTTTCAGTATTGATCATTACATCTTAGACTTGAAAGAGATGATTGATTTCGAGAACGAAATCTATTTTTAGAGGGGAGGAATTGTAATGCCCGAATTTTGAAAAAAATAAAATTGTGGCAGTAGTTGTGATGGTTTATGGCTTTACGTTATTGTATGAATGTTATAGAATGTAATAGATAACGGATGGGTAGAATCAAAGGTTGAATTTGAGCTAAATAGGTAATGGAAGTGCAGAAACGGTATGAAAAATGTGGCAGTAGTTGTGGTTTTTAGCATAATGTTTTGTATATTGATCCAATTGATGTGAGGCCACTTTTATTAGAAATATAATACATAAGGCTATAACTTTTTTATTTTGAGTTTTGGTCAAATCATTAGGAAAGACGAGCCAAAAGCGCCTCAAAGTGTGTCGTGCGTATCGTCATTCCTAAAATGACACATGTTGAGAGATTGAGCATAACTTTTTACTCAAACCTCTAAATTACATGAAGCTAATTGGAGATGCAAGCCAAGACATAGGGCTACAACTTTCTAGTTTACCACTTTAGCAAATTTTGAAGTTAAAAATACGTTTTGGGCAGAATACTGCGCGCCATCGCGCAGGATCCGGCGCCCTAGCGCGCAGGTTGCTGGAATTTTGGGTGTTGGGCAATATGGTGCGCGCCCCTGTGCCAAAACACGCGCCATGGTGCCCAGAACTTGTACAAAAAAAACATGTTTTGAGGTTCGGATGGTATATAATAGATTGGGGAATGATTTTTGTATCATTTCTTCTCATCCTCATTTCTCTCCGTCGGTTTAGAGCTAGGGTTCTTCATTTCTCCATCAACCCAATTTCTTCCAAGACATTAATCTTTTATTGAAGCCTTAATCTTTGCTTGGAGATTAGAAGTTCTTCTCCTCAAGAGTTTAGAAGCAAGGTAAGAAAGCTTATTTCCTTGGGTTAGTGATTGAAGGGAAAACAATGGGTTGTTTGGTTTGAGTGTGGAGGTAAAGTTGTTAATAAAATGATTGATGGTATTGTATGTATTGATATTTTGGAAAAGAAATGGAATTGTGGAGGAGCTAACTCTTTAGCACGCACGTCACGTGTTTGACAAAATGATTCAATGAATGTTTTTATGTCATATTACGGTTAAAAAATGATATGGATTCCTTCTTTACACAATTGTTGGGATTTGAGTTTTCTTGAATATCAAAATTGCGGATCTTGATTCGAAGCATTATTGAATTAATTACGAATTTTGTACAGAAATTGCTCTGTTTTGATAAATGATCCGAGTTCTTGAGTTATAGTAGACTTCGAAGGTTCAAGACTTCTCACCTACACATTTCGATCTTCTTTTGGTAATATTTGAAAGGTATGTTACGGTCGGTAACATACGAGTTAAAAGTATCATTTTTATTTTAAATTGAAAATTCTATGGCTCGATGAATTACTTGTGATTTGATGATGATTGTGGCCTTGAGATGAGTTTAGTATAATATCGAAATGATGATATTGATTTCCATCATTACATTGCATATTGAGCCACTTGTTGATTCAGATTTGATATGGCGGAGGTCGCCTTGATTTATTGATTTGTTGGACGTATGGGGCTATAGTTGAGTTGGCATAGTGTATGCGGAGGTCGCTGCTATGGCCTGAACACTCTCTATATGCGCACCATAGTCCTGAGATTGTAGAACACAGCACCCCACCTCGAGCGGATGAGTCGGTGGATGTTGCTGGGGGATTCTCTTTCCTTGGGTACCCTATGACCAGATGATTCACTTGATCTTGACATTTATTGATAGCCCACAGCTTCTGATCATGCATTGCATTATATTGCATCTTTATGAATTTAATATGAAATATTTGTCACTTTAATTCTCATATGTTATTGATTGTATCGTACTGGGTTTATACTCACCGGCATGTCCGGTACGTCTTGTTTTCATGTGCTTGACGGTAGGTGAGGCGAGGCTTGGGATGCCAGAGTCCAGCTCAAGGAGAGGAGATACGAGTTAGAGTGGGATTCTCGGGTCTTAGGAGCTATTTTATGATGTTGGGATTTCTTTATTTTGGCATGTTGAAAATTATATTTCAGACATTTGAAACAATTAAATTATTTTGACGATGTTTATGTGGATTTGTGAACAACAAATTATGTATTTTACTAGATCATTTGGTTTGTTACAGTTATAATTATTAGTATTAGATATCGGACCCGGG
>NW_027358265.1:0-492 GCF_012295235.1 Primulina huaijiensis | reverse complement strand
CATGCTATGGGAAATCGATTGGCATTCAGTACAGCATTTCACCCTTAAACTGATGGACAATCAGAACGAGTAAATTAGATCTTAGAAGTTATGTTGAGGGCTCGTACTATTGATTTTCCAGGCAGTTGGGACAGTAAACTACCGTTGGCTGAATTTACCTACAACAATAGCTATCGGTCAAGCATTGGAATGGCACTATATACTGCATTATATGGTAGAAAATGTCGATCTCCAGTACATTGGGATGAAGTTGGAGAAAGAAAGTTATTAGGCCCTGAATTGGTACAACAGACAGCTGAATTGGTGACCAAGATTAGAGAAAGAATGCACACTGCCCAGAGTCGACAGAAAAGCTATGCTGATGTGCGACGTCGACGATTGGAATATCAGGTTGGTGACCATGTATTTGTAAAGATATCACCATTGAAGGGCATTTTAAGTTTTGGAAAGAAAGGAAAATTGAGTCCAAGATATATCGGTCCATTTGAAATC
>NW_027358264.1:0-820 GCF_012295235.1 Primulina huaijiensis | reverse complement strand
AGTCGGAGTCTCGATGTCGAATCTGATAATATCAACTCTGAAATGTCAATGTATAGATATAATCTAACAAGACACAACTCAAAGCAAATCTTGTACAACTCATTATTCAATCTTAATACAATTCGACGGCATAACGGTATAGTCTTGATATCCCCGTCAACTCAGACAACAATAGATATCAACAACAAGCCATAATCAATAGCCAATACAATCTATAATCGCAGAAATCTACATAATCTCAATTCAGCATCTGAAAAATCGTAACAATTCAATACGGTATCTGTTCTTAATCCGGTTTCGATTATACGATGTCTACTCGGTCAAGAACACCATATATGAATCATATCTGATTCTGACCATACCATAATTTCAGATCATATCAAAACTTAATAAAAATTACGTCCGTATGAAGCCTGCATCGATAGGAACATAGTACTGAAGTCGGATTGAAAATCAGACGGGCGGATCTTTCGTAAATCACAAATTTACACGATAACAGGCGTAAGGAATTCTCGTATTTTCCCAGGAGCTCTTCTCGTTTCTGTTGCTGAGGGAAATTGAATAAGTGGCAACGTTATATATCTCAAGTTACATGTCTAAGCTACGTGTCTCATTTTCATACAAATCAGGCGGCGCTCGGGCGGTCGAAAGTTATCGCTCGGGCGCGGAGAGTTCTGTCCAAGCCTTAACTTATTCTACTCTGGCGCACGGGCGGTCACACTTTACCGCTCAGGCGCGGAACGTTCTGCCCGAGTGTTCATATCCATTGGCGCTCGGGTGGTCCCAAACTACCGCCCGGGCGCCACATCTTCTGCCCGAA
>NW_027358263.1:8985-13933 GCF_012295235.1 Primulina huaijiensis | reverse complement strand
TATGCGCGCCCTCTTTTTGCGCATATGCGCGAGACCTACGGTCTCAGCATACATTCAATTCCATCATCTCGCGCATATGCGCGTCGCTTCTCGCGCATATGCGCGAGGCCTTCGACCTCAGCACATGGGACTCGCGCATATACGTGCATCTATGCCGTGCATGTGCGTGATACCTACGGGATTTCAACCTATGCTAACTCAGACATGTCCCATTCTGATCGCGACTTGATCCATCTATAAGCGCTACAAGTTATAATCGTTAATCCTAGATTATCAACATAAAATTCTTAGGCATTACAATTCTCCCCCTCTTAGACATGAGTTCGTCCTCGAACTCGTAGGAAGTCAATAAACACATATAAGATAGGCATGAATAAGAACGGTATAATCATATTCGGTCAGAAAGACTCACATCAGTGAAATAAATCCGGAAATCTCTGTCTCATATCTGACTCAGTCTCCCAGGTCGCTTCTTCAGTGCCATGACGACTCTATTGGACTTTCACCAGCGGAATTGTCTTTGTTCTGAGCTGTTTGTCTTTCCAATCAAGAATCTGGATTGGCTGTTCAATATAACTCAAAGTCTCGTCGAGTTCGGCCTCGTCAGGCTGAAGAATATGAGAAGTATCTGGCAGATATTTCCTTAGCAACGACACCAGAAAAACGTCATGTATCCCGGATAAAGAAGGAGGCAGAGCAAGTCGATATGCACGATCGCCAATCTTTTCAAGAACCTCATACGGACCGATGTATCTATGAGACAACTTACCGTGTTTGCCAAATCTGACAATACATCTGAAAGGTGATATCTTCAGGAATACTATGTCTCCCTGTTCAAACACTAACGGTCGACGACGTACATTCGCATACTTGGCTTGTCTGTCCTGCGCTGTCTTCATTCTTTTCTGTATCAGTTTCACTTTCTCAGTCATCTCTCGGATCATATTAGGCCCAAGTTCTGGTACCTCAGATATATCATCCCAATACAGCGGAGATCTGCACCTCTTTCCGTATAAAGCCTCAAACGGTGCCATCTCGATGCTTGTTTGATAGCTGTTGTTGTACGAGAATTCACAAAGAGGGAGTGAATCTTGCCAACTAGTGCCAAAGTCTAGCACTACAGCTCTCAGCATATCCTCTAAGATCTGGATAGTCCGCTCTGACTGTCCGTTTATCTGGGGATGGTATGCAGTACTCAGGTGCAATGTCGTACCTAAAGCCTGCTGTAAACTGTGCCAAAAATGTGAAGTGAATCGTGGATCACGATCTGATATGATCGACTTCGGCACACCATGCAATTTGACTACCTCTCTGACATATATATCTGCCATCTGATCATATCGATACGTCATTCTGTATTGAATAAAACATGCTGATTTGGTCAATCTGTCTATCACAACCCAAATCGCATCACAACCCCGGGATGATCGTGGTAATTTCGTAACAAAGTTCATGGAAATGTGATCCCATTTCCATTCAGGAATAGATAAACTCTGAAGTAAACCTCCGGGCTTCTTTCTCTCGGCCTTCACCTGTTGGCAATTCAAATATTTCGACACAAACTCTGCAATGTCTGATTTCATCTTTTTCCACCAAAACTGTGTCTTTAGATCGTTGTACATTTTTCTGCCACCAGGATGAATACTGAACCGACTACAGTGTGCTTCTGATAGAATCTGTTGTTTCAAATCTGAAACATCTGGCACCACAAGACGGTTATTTACATATAGAACATAATCATGTACCTGATACTCTGAGTGATGTCCCGATCTGACCATCTGAATCGACTTCTGAAAATTCTGATCATTTTTCTGTGCTTCTTTAATGTGAACAATCAAATCTGGTTCCATTTGAATCGCAGCAAGTCGCAATGGTCTACAATCTGTATCAAATACTAATCCAGACAAACAGAAATTCTCAATCAAATTAGAAACACCTATCGTCGATAAGGATAAAGCGCATACTTTTCGACTCAAGGCATCTGCTGCTGCATTTGATTTTCCTGGATAATACTTCATCTCGCAATCAAAGTCTTTCAGCAGATCAAGCCATCTTCGTTGCCTCATGTTCAATTCTGACTGAGAAAACAGATACTTCAGGCTTTTGTGATCAGAATAGATTTCAACTTCTCGCCATAGAGATAGTGTCGTCATATCTTGAGTGCAAATACAATGGCCGCCAATTCAAGATCATGAATTGGGTACCGAGTTTCGTGTGGCTTAAACTGTCTCGAGGCATATGCAATCACATGTCCTCGCTGCATAAGAATACATCCTAAACCCTTGTGAGATGCATCACAATATACAACGAAATCACCTGTACCTGAAGGTATCGTCAATACTGGAGCACTGGTCAATCGTCTCTTCAACTCCAAGAAGCTAGACTCACAAGCTTCAGACCACACAAATGACGCATTTTTTTGTGTCAACTGGGTAATTGGCTTCACGATACTGGAGAAATCTTTGATGAATCGTCGATAGTACCCTGCTAAACCCATGAAACTGCGTATCTCTGGCACAGAAGTTGGTCTAGGCCAATTGATTACAGCTTCAACTTTACTTGGATGAACAGAAATACCGTCTCCAGATAAGATATGCCCCAAAAAGACAACCTGTCTCAACCAAAACTCGCATTTTGACAGTTTAGCATATAATTTCTCATTCCTCAGCGTCTGCAACACAATTCTTAAGTGTTCGGCATGCTCAACCATACTCTTGGAATATACCAAAATATCATCGATAAAAACAATTACAAACTCATTCAGATATTTCTGAAAGACATGATTCATCAGTCCCATAAACACCGTTGGAGCATTTGTTAAACCGAAAGGCATGACAATAAATTCATAATGTCCGTACCTGGTTGGAATGCTGTCTTCAGTATATCAACATCTCGGACTCTCAGCTGGTGATATCCAGATCTCAGATCGATCTTGGAATAGACAGAGGATCCCTGCAACTGATCAAATAAATCGTCGATACGAGGCAATGGGTATTTGTTCTTTACCGTCGCCTTGTTCAGTTGTCGGTAATCAATACACAATCTCATCGAACCGTCTTTCTTTATCACAAATAGCACTGGAGCGCCCCAAGGAGAAACACTCGGTCTGATATATCCCTTGGCTAGAAGATCTTCTAGCTGAGTCTTTAATTCTTTCAATTCGATTGGCGCCATTCTGTACGGGGCTCGGGATATAGGAACAGTACCTGGAATGAGATCGATGCTAAAATCTACCTCTCGAGCTGGAGGTAACCCTGGAATCTCGTCGGGGAATACATCGGCAAACTCACGTACCACTGGCAGATCTGCCAATGACGGGCTCGATTTCAGTAGATCTACTGAATAGACAAGAAACCCTTCTGCTCCTCTCTATAACAATCGTGTCATCGTCAAAACAGATACTAAGGGAATCCGAGATCTGGAACCCTTACCGTAGAATTTTCATTCGTCAGCCATTTCTGGTCTGAACCTGACAATCTTCTGGAAACAATCTACAGTGGCTCGGTACTTTGTTAACATATCAATACCGACAATACAATCAAAATCAGATAACCCAAGCACAACACAGTCTAACTCAATCTCATGACCCTCGAACTGTAGCATACACTGTCTAACTGAAGTCACGGATATAAGACCACTTCCCAACGGAGAAGTAACAGACACTACGGCAGATAATGACTCGACAGGCAATGCATGTATCAATGCAAAATGTTCTGATATAAATGTATGAGATGCACCTGTATCTATCAATACATAGGCAGGATAACCTCAAAGAAAACAGTTACCTGCAATCACATCATCTGGTGCATCTTGGGCCTGCTCTTCTGTCAGTGCAAATACTCGAGCCTGCTGTCTAGGAGGTTGGCTCACTGTCTGGCTACCTCTGGTTCGGGGCTGGGTCTGTGTAGGGGTTGGCTGAAAGGAATGAACAGATGAAGTTTTCCTCTCAGGCTGATTTACGGAACCAGATGCTCCTACACTCCGAGCTTGCTGTATCCCTTTCTGTGGACAAACCCTGGCGAAGTGTCCCTGCTATCTGCAGATATTGCAGCGACCCATCACGCCCCGACACTGTTCAGTGGCATGTCTGCCTCTACAAGAACAACAATACACACCTGTATACTCTGTACTTTGACCAGGACCTCTCTGTCGTGATACACTGGAGCTTGTCGAACTGCTCCCTGATCTCTTGAACTGTTTGCCTTTCGCTTTCAACTGGTCTTTTCTCCCGCTGCTACTACCACTGCTCTCAAATCTGGGAGGATGTTGAAAAGAGGGATGTTGTGGTCTTGGACTCGGAGTGACATAAGGAGTGCTTCGTTGCCTAAGCAGTCCAGCTTCCGCCCCCTTAGCACAGTTCAACTCTTCAACGAAGGTGTTAGGTCTACCGATATTTACCAAAGTAAAAATATATGGATTCAAGCCATTAATAAACTGAACTGCAATGGCCTCATCATTTTCTGCAACATGAGGGGCAAATCGGAGCAATGCAGAGAACTTAGCAACATAGTCTTCAATGTTCAGCTGTCTCTGTCTCAAATTGGCAAATTCAGCACCTTTGTCTTTTCGGTAGGACACGGGAAAGAATCGTTGATAGAACTCTGCTTTGAAAACTTTCCAAGTGATATCTGTGCCACGATGCTCCAAGGCTCTTTTCGTGGTAAGCCACCAGTTCTTTACAACTTCTTGCAGTTGATGCCCAATAAGTTTAACTCGTCGCTCGTCAGTGTAGTCAAGAGAGTCGAATAACATCTCAATGTCATCGAGCCAACTTTCACATTCAACTGAATTTTCTGTGCCCTTCAGTGTCGGTGGTCGGAATGACTGAAACCACTTTAACAAAGTCTCCATCGGTGTAGCGGTCACATCCATCGGATCATTGGATGTACTGCCCTGTTCTGGTGCCCGACCTGCTACTGGTTGCGGTACTCGTCGAGGAGGCATATCT
>NW_027358263.1:0-4399 GCF_012295235.1 Primulina huaijiensis | reverse complement strand
TTTTTGGGAGCTTTTTGATGTGCCCTTTGTCTAGCATAGACCCTTGTATTTATAGGCAAATTTGTGTCCCTTTGGCTCTCCCTTGGCCGATTCCTTGGAGCTCAAGAATGGCAATAATGGTGTGATCATCCCCAAGAGCCACCTTGATCATTTCAATGGTCATTTCTTACACCATGAATTTGTCCTAACCCTTAGCTTCCTTTATGGGTTTACTTAAAAATCTTTTCTTGCATATTTAACTTGTTCAAACCTTTAGCTTAACTTTTAGCTCCCTTTTTGGTCTTGTTAGGACAAGCTTGGTTGAGCTTCTTCGAGCTGAAGGTTCGCGTCCTTGAGCTGGGGTTTCACACTTCTCGTGAAAATTCTTCGATGGATATGGTTATTTGCAGCTTGGCATCCCGATGAACTATTCCCCGAGCGTAGAGGCTACTTTCTTTAGTTAAATTTTTTGAAAATCTAAGTGGATATTCAAGTTGTTTAGTTGAAACTAAAATTGATGAGCTTATTTTAAGTACATTTTCAAGTTCAATTTACTTACTTGATTTGCTTCGGGTCGAAATTTCTTGGGTCGAAATTTCTCGGGTCGAAATTTCCGAGTTCTCACAATTATTACACGTTATTTTATGACAGGGCTCTATGGAACAAACATTTCACTTACTACTTTCAGTTCAGTTCAGTTCAGTTGTGCACGTAATATTAATTATTCATGATACGATTTCAGTTCAGTGATGCACGCATTACAATTAATCATGACATCATATTTTCCTTCGCATGCGATTTTATTATTATTACTTGTTATTTACGATATATGCATGCTGAGTCTTTAGACTCACTAGACTTGATTGTTGTAGGTACTGATGAGTTCGGGACCGAGGGCAGGGACCAGTGAGCCATCGAGGGTCGGCAGTAGTGGAATCCGAGGACCTCATTTCCAGCATTTACTATTTTTAGGCTCAAACATTTTCATCGTTATGGGATTATTTTAAAATATGATTTTGCAAAAAAATATTTACTTCCACTGTTATGTTAAATGGTTAAACTTTTATCAGTTATTTTTATGAATGAGACATTCTATTTACGTAAAGAGAAAATTTTTAAATTTTTCCTCAAATTTTCAAGTACGAATTAATAGGCCTTTACAGGTGGTATCAGAGCCTATGTTCTTGTAAAGGGTTGCACTACTACTGACCTCGAGAAGCTCACGAACTCACGTCTTCGGTCTGTAAGTTTTACATTCATGCATTTTATTTGAAGCCGGAATTATTTTATCTGCATGTTCTCATGAAGTATTTTTACGTTCAGATTTTAATTGTTCAGTATTTATTTACATTTAAATAAATTATGGAATTATGCATGTTGGTTACGTATGTGTTATATGTATGGAACAGTATGCCTCCTAGACGCCTTGTTGAGCGAGTGAGAGACGACGAGCCTCGTCTTGAGGATAGGGAGTATCAGAGGCAAGAGAGGCACGGACCTCCACCCCCTCCACCTGATATGAACGCCCAGATGCTGGCTGGGATGACGCAGTTCTTCGCGCAGTTTGCGGGGAACAATGCCGCTGGAGCAGCTAGGCCGACAGAGGCCGAAGCTATTTATGAGAGATTCATGACGATGCATCCTAAGGAGTTTTCAGGGACGACGGACCCCATGATTGCTGAGGGCTGGATCAAGTCCCTCGAGGTTATCTTCGAGTTTATGGAGCTTGGAGATGCAGACAGAGTTCGTTGTGCCACCTACTTATTCGGAAGAGATGCCCGCTTATGCTGGGAAGGAGCATCAGTAGCCCTGAACTTGGCTACACTGAGTTGGGCGCGTTTCACGGAGATATTCTATTCCAAATATTTTACTGAGGAAGTGTGCACCAGGTTGACCACGGAATTCATGAGTCTGAGGCAAGGAGATTTGATTGTTACGGAGTTCATCCGTAAGTTTGACAGGGGTTGTCATTTTGTGCCCCTGATCGCGAATGATGCTAAAGCCAAGTTGATGCATTTCTTGGTGGGTCTACGGCCGATCTGGCGCCGTGATGTTAGGGTATCTGACCCTACTACTTATGAGGTCGCTGTCTCCAGAGCTCTAGCTGCAGAGCAGGATCAGCGGGATATCGAGAGAGACCGTCAGGGCAAGCGCCCAGTCCAGGTACCGCACCGGCCTCCTCCTCAGCAGCATCAACAGCAGAATAAGAGGCCTTTCCACGGCCCACCCAGGAACAGGGGCCAGCAGCAGCAGCAGCAGCAGCGGGGACGCGCAGTCTCTAAGCCTATGGAGCATCCGATATGTCCTACATTCTCACGCCGCCATCCTGGAGTATGTATGTATGGATCTGGGAAGTGTTACAAGTGCGGTAGCCCAGACCACGTGCTACCGCAGTGCCCTAAGAGGAACCTGCCTACCCAAGGCAGGGTATTTGCTCTCCATGCAGCGGAGACGAACCCCGATACCATGCTTATGACAGGTACCTTTAAGCTTTAAATTTATATTTGGGATTTAATGTTTTGGGTTGAGATTTTGAACCTAGAATTGCGATAGGATTGCATGCTCTACTCAGTATTATTTTTTGGGAATTTAAGTTAGAAGAACTTTGGCCTATGCATGTCTATAAACTGAGCTCTTGTGATTATTGGGTTCAACATAGTGTTCTAACCTTTCAGGGAGAATTTTCATAGCTGGCTCAGCTACAGAAGCCTTGATAGATTCAGGGGCTACTCACTCGTTTATTTTAGAGGTCTTCGCTAATTTTCTCCAAGTTAAGACCATTGGGCTAGATGTAGCCTATTTAGTAGTACTGCCTTCGGGAGAGGAGATGACAGCTACCAATGTGATCCGAGACATAGATCTTGAGCTTCATGGCAACCTCGTTTATGCGGATCTGATCGTATTGCCGATGCCAAAGTTTGACATCATATTAGGCATGGATTGGCTATTGCGGAACAGAGTGTTGATAGACTTTCAGCGGAGATCTGTTCTAGTCCGACCGCCTGGGATGACACAGTTCTTATTTGAGCCGGACAGGTACTTTCCCTTACCGCGCATTATTCCTTATGTCTAGGCTAGGAAGCTCATGCATATAGGGTGTCGAGCGTTTGTAGCAACTTTTATATCTGTCCCCGAGGCACCCAGTCAGTCAGCCTCAGATGTCCCAGTTGTCAGAGATTTTCTAGACGTTTTTCCGGAAGACGTCTCTGGTATGCCACCTGAGCAATAGGTGGAGTTTTCCATTGAGCTTATGCAAGGTACGGTTCCGATCTCAAAAGCACCGTACCGACTAGCACCGACAGAGATGGCAGAGCTTAAGAAGCAGATTCAGGAACTTCTTGACAAGGAGTTCATTCGCCCAAGCTTTTCACCATGGGGCGCGCCAGACTTGTTTGTGAAGAAGAAGGATGGCTCTACGAGACTTTGCATCGATTACCGGGAGTTGAACAGGGTTACAGTGAAGAATAAATACCCGTTTCCGAGGATTGAAGATCTATTTGACCAGTTGCAGGGAGCTTCGGTTTTCTCCAAGATTGATTTGCGTTCCAGTTATCACCAGTTGAGGGTGAAAGATACTGATGTTTCGAAGACTGCTTTTAGGACTCGTTATGGCCACTACGAGTTCCTTGTGATGCCGTTCGGTTTGACGAATGCGCCAGCGATCTTCATAGATCTCATGAATCACGTATTTCAACCGTATCTTGATCAGTTTGTGATAGTGTTCATAGACGACATTCTCGTCTACTCGAAGAATCAAGAGGATCACGGCAGACATCTGACCACAGTGTTGCAGACATTGCAGAAGCACAGATTGTTCGCAAAGTTCAGTAAGTGCGAATTCTGGTTGGAGAAGGTGGCGTTCTTAGGCCACATTGTTTCTAGCAGTGGCATTGAAGTAGACCCAGCGAAAGTTGCAGCAGTCCGAGATTGGGTTGTGCCACAGAATGCATCTAAGATTCGCAGTTTTCTTGGCTTAGCAGGATATTATTGGAAGTTCATTCAGGGATTTTCATCCATCGCAGTTCCACTCACGGCATTGACCAAGAAGAATATGAAATTTGTGTGGAGCGATGAGTGCCAGAAGAGTTTCGATACTTTGAAGCAAGCTCTTATCTCAGCACCAGTTTTGGCCATGCGATCAGGGCCTGGAGATTTTTTCTTGTATACCGATGCTTCGAAGCTCGGTCTCGGCGCAGTATTGATGCAGTATGGGAAGGTGATAGCATATGCTTCTCGTCAGTTGAAGACTCATGAGAAGAATTACCCTACCCATGATCTAGAGTTGGCAGCCGTTGTTTTTGCCTTGAAGATCTGGAGGCATTATTTGTACGGGGAGAAGTGCCAGATCTTTACAGACCATAAGAGCCTCAAGTAGTTCTTTACGCAAAAAGAGCTGAATATGCGTCAGAGGCGATGGTTG
>NW_027358262.1:0-226 GCF_012295235.1 Primulina huaijiensis | reverse complement strand
TGTAAAGGAGTTCACTAAAACTGACAGCTGCCCAATATGGTAAGTAAAAATTTTGATCTTCGAAATTTTCAAATTTCATTATATGAACAAGATTTATATCTTTGGTACATCGGCGCTTTCGGATCGTCGATCGGGGTTATAATGAGTTCGGAATCATTTTTTTTGTGAATTTTGAATTTATTAATTAAATGATTGTACTAGTAGTGGTGACTACTAACATGCATAA
>NW_027358261.1:0-1533 GCF_012295235.1 Primulina huaijiensis | reverse complement strand
GACTCCAGATCCTTATCTCGAGTCCTCTAGTCAACCCTTCACCTCTGGGATCGAAGAGTGAGAGATCAACCTTAGGCCTCGTACTGACAAAGGCAAAACTAAGGTTGGTACTAATGAAAATGTAATTTCTCCATTTCAAGTTTACCAACAGAATTGGGAGAAATTAAACACAAGAATTGGCATCAACCCAGCCATGGTTCGAGTTGATGTTGCAGGAAAATATCCTAGGGTATGGATGAAACAAAATTCATATCCAAAGGAGGTCAAAGCCTGGTATGAATTTGGGGCTCTTGCCTCAGTTTATACTACTTCGCCCAGCTTCCCGGAAATATCAGCATTACCAAAATGGATTCAGGAAGCTGTTCATGAGACTTGGGCAAATAATGATCATTTGTCCAGAGGAGATGTTTTGGAGCTATACTTTTTTAGTGTAGCACCAGAACCAGCAGGAAAAGGCTCACACGAAGCCTTTCATTTTATCAAGCTAAGGAGGCCAGACATAAATTCTCAAAAATTTATAAAGGATCCTCCTACAAATGAAACCCCCTTAGTCTCTTCATTCAATGAAGATGACATATCTACCAGGAGAGCATGGGGTATCTGGGTCTGTCTCACGGAGATGGACAAAGTCAAGTTTCCATTTAAGTTTTACCAAAACTCTTTAAATGGATCATTTCTGTTAAACACCATGACAGGAAAAACCACCAGTTTTGCAGAAGATTTATTCGAAAAGAAAAGAAATCTTTTGTGGAATAGCAAGCTGCCGGCAAGTAAAGAGACTCGCTGAAAGTTCTGTAACATGGCACACATAGGAAGATGGTCAGAAAACATCTGTCCTGAATGCCAGAATCAGAAAGAACCAGAATTCGGTAAAGGTTTCAAACCGAGATCTGATCGGAAACATTTTACCGAAGCAAGGACTAGTGGGGAAGGACCACATACACATTTTCCTCGAGGACACAAAAAGCCGAAGATTCCTCGACAAACTTAAAAGGGAGATGTGACTAAACCCACTAACAAAAAGAGGACCACCATGTGAGTGGAGAAAACAAGACCACCAATAATCGGTGGAAAAAGACATATAAACCACTAATAATGAGTGGTACAAGACGAAAGAACATTGGATACTTTATTCAAAAAAGGAATCCAATAAAGAGAACAAGAAAACTGGTCCCGAAATTTTATCTATAAAAAGGGATAAAAAAGACCAGTTAAACACACCAGAAGTAAAACTTGAAGATGTATCGGGTATATCTGAAAGTTTTAAAAAGAAGAATCAAGTATAAGAGGAGTGAGGCTGCAGCTCTCAGAAAAATTATAAAGATGTATAAAGAAAAAGAAGACGAGATTTCAGCTGATATCCTCCAAGCACATCTCGACTGGTACCTGGGAGAGATAAAAGACGACGAAAAGTTAATGTCTAGATTAATAATCTAGGAAATAACATTTCAAGAAAAGTAGGACCACTCAACCACTCAAAGGTCCATATGCAAGCTGTAAAGGTTTATCAAGATTTGAAGTCCGAATTTCAAA
>NW_027358260.1:0-214 GCF_012295235.1 Primulina huaijiensis | reverse complement strand
TATTAACTGTGTGGACCTTGACAAATATACTTATTAGATTTCATCATCAAATTTGCAAAGGTAATGAATTAAGGATTGATCTCTATGCTAATAGTTGCAACCACGCTACAAAGAACTAAACATTCAATCCCAACACCACAATCTCATATCACCAAAAAAAATTTGGTTGCCGCCGGCTTCGGCACACACCATTTCTTCCCTGCTGCTGGCTCTG
>NW_027358259.1:0-349 GCF_012295235.1 Primulina huaijiensis | reverse complement strand
ACCCGAACCAACATCGAACCATCATTTAACCATGATTAAAATACTGTTAAAATACTAGAAAACATGACCATAGGGCTGTATTACACGAAAATTGTGCATGGAGGCCAAAATCATGAAACGCTATTTCGAGAGTCACTTTGGCACATTGCACCGTAAATTCTCGTACGACCTCTAAACTTAACCAAATCACAAATGGCCAAAAACATAACCTTCCTAACTCATTAAGGTACTGTCCAATACAAGGAAATAGGCTAAAAGCCAACCAAGAACTCGAAACACACCTCTGAATTGAAGGAAAAGTTGTTGTCAAGAAAATTTCAGCAGCCGCTGTTGCGCTTCCTTGCGTCGT
>NW_027358258.1:0-481 GCF_012295235.1 Primulina huaijiensis | reverse complement strand
TCATTTCGGCAGGTGCTAGATGATAGGGAGCTTTAGAAATGGGTACAGTGCCTGGCATCAACTCAATAGATAATTCCACCTCTCGGTCTGGCGGAATACCAGAAACGTCCTTNGTCCTTAGGAAAGACGCTAGGAAAGTCCCTGGCGACTTCAACATCTTCTAGCTTGTAACGTACCATATTTTGAACTACTTAAAATTTGCGAAAAAATAAAAATTTTCTTAAATAAATAATAATCTTTCAAATTGCGATAAAAATAAAAGGCTCGTCTAAAATATTGGAAATAAAAACGATTACAAACAAAGTTTGTCAAAAAGGTACTCGTTTAAACATCATGAAATAGTTTTCTAAAATCAGAGTAACTAAATTAACAAGCTTGAAAATTCTTGAAAACATAGGCGGTCCTCGGGTTTAGCCTCCGTGCAGTCTGAGCTGATTCACTGGTCCCCACCTCTCGCCTCCTCAAACTCGCCCTCACCTGC
>NW_027358257.1:0-15530 GCF_012295235.1 Primulina huaijiensis | reverse complement strand
GTGTCAAATGCTAATCCAGACAAACAGCAATCCTTAATTAAATTACAGACACCTATCGTCGATAAAGATAAGGCACATACCTTTCGACTCAAGGCATCCGCTGCTGCATTAGACTTCCTGGATAGTACTTGATTTCACAATCAAAATCTTTCAGTAAATCGAGCCATCTACGCTGTCTCATATTCAATTCGGATTGAGAGAACAGATACTTCAGGCTTTTGTGATCAGAATAGATTTCAAACTTCTCGCCATAGAGATAGTATCGCCATATCTTGAGTTCAAATACAATGGCCGCCAATTCAAGATCATGAATTGGGTATCGAGTCTCGTGTGGCTTCAACTGTCTCGAGGCATAAGCAATCACATGTCCTCGCTGCATAAGAATACATCCTACCCCTTTGTGAGATGCATCACAATATACAACGAAATCACCCGTACCTGAAGGTATCGTCAATACTGGAGCACTGGTCAATCGTCTCTTCAACTCCAAGAAGCTAGCCTCACAAGCTTCAGACCACACAAATGGCGCATTCTTTTGTGTCAACTGGGTAATAAGCTTAGCGATACTGGAGAAATCTTTGATGAATCGTCGATAGTACCCTGCTAGACCCATGAAGCTGCGTATCTCTGGCACAGAAGTCGGTCTAGGCCAACTGATTACAGCTTCAACTTTACTTCGATCAACAAAAATACCGTCTCCCGATATGATATGCCCCAAAAAGACAACCTGTCTCAGCCAAAACTCGCATTTTGACAGTTTGGCATATAATTTCTCAGTTCTCAGCGTCTGCAACACAAT
Organism: Primulina huaijiensis; assembly: GCF_012295235.1. Classification (NCBI taxonomy): domain Eukaryota; kingdom Viridiplantae; phylum Streptophyta; class Magnoliopsida; order Lamiales; family Gesneriaceae; genus Primulina; species Primulina huaijiensis. The sequence continues at coordinate 14,731 of NW_027358257.1, read as the reverse complement.
TCTTAAGTGTTCGGCATGGTCAACCATACTCTTGGAATATACCAAAATATCATCAATAAAAACAATAACAAACTCATCTAGATACTTCTGAAAAACACGATTCATCAGTCCCATAAAAACCGCTGGAGCATTCGTTAAACCAAAAGGAATGACAATAAACTCATAATGTCCATACCTGGTTCGGAATGCTACCTTTGGTATGTCTGCATCTCTGACTCGTAATTGGTGATATCCAGATCGCAGATCGATCTTGGAATAGACAGAAGATCCCTGCAACTGATCAAATAAATCATCGATACGAGGCAATGGGTATTTGTTCTTTACCGTCGCCTTGTTCAGTTGCCGGTAATCAATACACAATCTCATTGAACCGTCTTTCTTTCGCACAAATAGCACTGGAGCGCCCCAAGGAGAAACACTCGGTCTGATATATCCCTTGGCTAGAAGATCTTCTAGCTGAGTTTTTAATTCTTTCAATTCGATTGGCGCCATTCTGTACGGGGCTCGGGATATAGGAAAGGTACTTGGAATGAGATCAATGCTAAAATCTACCTCTCGAGCTGGAGATAACCATGGAATTTCATCGGGAAATACATCGGCGAACTCGCATACCACTGGCAAATCTGCCAATGCCGGGCTCGATTTCCGTAGATCAACTGAATAGACAAGGAACCCTTCTACTCCTCTCTGTAACAATCGTGTCATCGTCAAAATAGATACTAAGGGAATCCGAGATCTGGAAACCTTACCGTAGAATTTCCATTCGTCAGCCATCTCTGGTCTGAACTTGACAATCTTCTAGAAACAATCTACAGTGGCTCGGTACTTTGTTAACATATCAATACCGACAATACAATCAAAATCAGATAGCCCAAGCACAACACAGTCTAACTCAATCTCGTGACCCTCAAACTGAAGCATACACTGTCTAACTGACGTCACAGATATAAGACCACTTCCCAACGGAGAAGTAACAGACACTACAGCAGATAATGACTCGACATGCAATGCATGTGTCAATGCAAAACGTTCTGATATAAATGTATGAGATGCACCTGTATCTATCAAAACATAGGCAGGATAACCGCAAAGGAAACAGTTACATGCGATCACGTCATCTGGTGCATCTTGGGCCTGCTCTTCTGTCAGTGCAAATACTCGAGCCTGCTGTCTAGGAGGTTGGCTCACTGTCTGGCTACTTCTGGCTCGGGGATGGGTCTGTGTAGGGGTTGGCTAAAAGGAATGAACAGATGAAGCTTGCCTCTCAGGCTGATTTACGGAACCAGATGCTCCTACACTCTGAGCTTGTTGTACCCCTTTCTGTGGACAAACCCTGGCGAAGTGTCCCTGCTGTCTACAGATATTGCAGCGACCCATCACTCCCTGACACTGCTCAGTGGCATGTCTGCCTCCACAAGAACTGCAATACACACATGTATACGCTGTACTCTGTCCAGGACCTCTCTGAATTGATCCACTGGAGCTCGTCGAACTGCTCCCTGATCTCTTGAATTGTTTGCCTTTGGCTTCCAACTGATCTTTTCTCCTGCTGCTACTACCACTGCTCTCGAATCTGGGAGGAGGTTGAAAAGAGGGTTTGGTGGTCTTGGACTCGGAGTGACATAGGGAGTGCTTCGTTGCCTAAGCAGTCCAGCTTCCACCCCCTTGGCACGGTTCAACGCTTCAACGAAGGTGTTAGGTCTACCGGTATTTACCAAAGTAAAAATATCTGGGTTCAAGCCATTAATAAACTGATCTGCAATGGCATCATCATTTTCTGCAACATGAGGGGCAAATCGGAGCAGTGCAGAGAACGTAGCAACATAGTCTTCGATGTTCAGCTGTCCCTGTATTAAATTGGCAAATTCACCACCTTTGTCTTTTCGGTAGGACACGGGAAAGAATCGTTGATAGAACTCTGCTTTGAAAACTTTCCAAGTAACTAACATCACAAAAGCAAGTAAGACGACTCGATCTACCCCGCTCACTCTCTTCTAGTTCGGTCTACAGAACCTACAGCTCTGATACCACCTATTGTGGGGACCCGGGCTCTAACTCAATTATCTTTGGGATTAAGTGGATCTTTGATAGAAAATGTGGGTCAAAATTTTGCTTTTAATATCAAAAACAATCATATAAAAATCATACACAACAAAATTCTTTATTTTATTTCAACAAAGGTAAATACATGTCTTGTTCCCTTTCCATAATACAACTAGAGTTTACCACAACTACATGTCACATGTACACACTCCTAGTTCATCTGCTACACCTGAAATCTCCACGCTAACTCGATCTCTCATATTTGTCGCGACCCTGATCCTGTCTCACCTGTTGTCATGCACACATACAGACACAACAACAGCCGGATACTCCGGTGAGAACAAATCCCAGTATAAAACATGTATACATGCATATACACAATATAAATCATGAGCATACTATCATGAATGTAATCAACAACAATACATCTTATAGTATATGAAACATAATTAGAATAAGTCAAGCAATGTAAATCAAACTCATATCTTTGACTCAATTCATATCTAATTCTAGGGATCCCGGTGTGAATAAGACGTAACAAGTCTCCCACCTACCCTCCCAATCGTGGTGGCGGTACGTCTTATTCCTAGACTTCGGCCCTGTCTGTATCGAATATCTACAACTGGAGTCGATCTTCTCATGTGCTTCAATACCACTGAACGTCTAGAACTTGGCAATTCTGCCAATGACTCTCCTATCTCAATGCTTATACATAAATCAAAATAAAGCACAAGCATAGCAAGGTATAGAAATCTAGTATGCGATTTTGGGAAACTCGAATCAAATCTAACTCGAGTTGTATCTTCCCGAATCCACATGAATTATACCTTCCTCGTCGTAGTCTTTAGAAATGTCGAGGTCTCGATGTCGAAGCTTGTCACAACAAATCTGAAATGACATATTCAAAATACATTCTATCAATCTCAACCAAACTCAATACATATACGATCAATATTAATCTCGGTACATTCCGACGGCATAACGGCGAAATCTCGCGATACCGGTCACCTCAATTATCAATAATCAATATCAATAACTCATAATCATCCCAAATCTATTCGATCATCTCAAAATCTACATAACTCAACTCAAGACATGCTGGAATTTACACATAAATCGCATATCATAACCGTTCTTCGATCCGGTTGCGAATTAGCATTCCCAATAATCACAAGAACAATTAATAACAATCAAACTTTGATTTCCCCAATCATCTCAACTTCAAAACATGCTGAATGTATTAATACTTACATCCTTTGAAAGCTTATGATGAGAGGAACAAGAATCTACACTCGGATTGAAAATCAGACGATCGGATCGCGTGAAATCACAATACGAATCAAACTTGAAGCTTTGAGAATTTCTGAAACTTGTCTCGATGTTTGCTGAAGAAATGAGGAAGAATGAATGAAGATTTGTAGTATATATATCATGCATGTCAAGGGGCAAATGGCTTCATCTTTGAATTACACGTGTCGCGCATATGCGCGACCTTAACCGGCGCATATGCGCGAGACCTTCGGTCTCGGCATTTTGGCTGTTCTGCTGCTCGCGCATATGCGCACACTCTTCTCGCGCATATGCGCGAGACCTACGGTCTCCGCATAATTTTAATTCCAGCAACTCACGCATATGCGCGTCGCTTCTCGCGCATATACGCGAGTCCTTCGACCTCGGCACATGGAACTCACGCATATGCGCGCCTCTCTGCCGCGCATGTGCGCGATACCTACGGGATTTCAACTTAGGCTAACTCGTGCATGTCCCATTCTGATCGCAACTTGGTCCATATATAGACGCTACAAATCATCATCATTAATCCCAGATTAGCAACAAAAAATTCTCGGGCATTACAAGTTTCCAATCATCTATATGTATGGCTCCCAACGAGGCACTGTATGGGAGGATGTGATCTGGGATGATGTCGGTGAGAGATAAGAAATTGGTCCAGAGATTGTTTAGCAGACTGCATATGTGGTGGTCGAGATTCGAGACAGGATGAAGACCACCCAGAGTCGTCAAAAGAGTTATGCTGACAAGAGGAGGAGAGATCTTGAATTTGCCGTAGGTGATCATGTATTCGTGAAGATATCCCCTATGAAGGGTGTTACGAGGTTTGGGAAGAGAGGCAAGTTAAGTCCGAGATTCATTGGGACGTTTGAAATTCTTGACAGTGTTGGGACACTAGCTTATCGTGTAGCCCTACCGCCGAATCTGGCCGGTGTACACAATGTGTTCCACGTTTCAATGCTTAGGAAGTATATAGGAAATCCTTCGCATGTCATGAGTTTCGAGCCATTGTAGTTGGCTCCAGATCTGTCATATGAAGAGAAACCTGTCCAAATCCTAGAAAGATATGAACGGAGATTTTGAAACAAAGTGACCAAGTTGGTCAAAGTCCGATGGCGGAATCAATCAGTGGAGGATGCCACTTGCGTGGCCGAAGCAGACATGAGAAATCGCTACCCGGAACAGTTTGGTAAGACTTAATTTCGAAGACGAAATTTATTTAAGTGGAGGAGGAATTGTAGAGCCCAAAATCAATACACGTAAAACCCAGGCAATTCGTTTAAATTGTTAAATCATTTGTTTAAATTTAAAATGATTTTAGAGAAGCATGATTTATGAATTTGTATTATTTTAAATTATTTATGTTTACGTGATGCACGTTAAAATGTTTCGTGATTTTCATGTTTCAGACAATTATTCGATGCAGGATTAAGGAAATGAGACCGGCGACGATTTGGGCGATTTGTAAAATGTTGTATTTTACTCCAAGTCAAGAAAGTGTCATATTTTTAAAATTATTTATTTAGTTTTAGCATTTTTAAAGCATAATTTAATTATTTGGTAATTTTATGATTTTTAAACTTTTAATGATTTAACACTTGTGCAATTTATTTCAAATTAAGAGAGTTTATTATAGTTGGAAGGGGTTAAAATTTAGTTAGTTTGTTAATTAGTAATTAAGAAATTTTATTCCCTTAATTTTGATTTAACCCACGCACACACACCCTTTCTCACACACTCACTCACGATAACACACACGCATTTCATTGTCTCTTCATTTCATTATTTTGTGAGAAAACTTAGGGTTCTTACAATTCTCTTCCAGCAGCCACCTTGCCCTCGATTTTTCAGCATTTTCTCATTTACTTTTTTTCAAGAAATCGAGCCACAAATANTGCAACGAGACTCAACTTAGGATACTAATGCAATGTTTCAAACTCACGTNTTTTTAGATCTCAAAACGCTTTGTTTTGGGGCGTCACGTGAGTTTGAAACATTGCATTAGTATCCTAAGTTGAGTCTCGTTGCATCGGTTTGAGTCGATAGGACGTGGCTTAGAGTTTGCATCAAATTTGAGCTTTTGGAGTCGAGTGGCCACAAAACTAGCGCCGCAGCGCCAGACATTTGCATGTCGGAGCACTGCGGCGCCTCCAGGTTAGAACTGTGGCCCTGCCAGTGCCGCGGCGCTAGTCTAGGCGCTGGGCAGCGATGCAGCACAACAAGGCCCAGTGCCTAGGCGCTTGAAATGATTTTTAAACCACTATTTTAGGCTCATGTCTTATATGTTTTGGGAATTGTTTCTCACATCATTTTAGGAGTTGTTTCGGGAGTCGATGTAATGATTTAGTACGATGATTAAACGAGGTCAAGTCCCGAGTGATTTAGAACGTCAAAAGTAATTCGTTACCTCGGGTGGTGAGCTCAAATTTTATTTGTTGTGATCAGACGTTATTTGATGTTTCGTTTCAGGTTGGTAAGGGTTTAGTTAAAATAGAAGTTTTAGGGAAGCGAATTATGCAAAATTTTGGGTTTATTGGATTGTGACGTGTTGTGGTCGCATGTCATTGTTTTGGGACTTTTGGGGCTGTGGCCATGAGTGAGTAAGTCCAGTAGAGTTCTATGGGTGGTAAGGGAGGTTAGTCCATGGTTGGTTCGAGTCAGTTGGACGTGGCTTAGAGTTTGGATCAAGATTCGTTTTTGGGAAAATGTTTCACAGTTCGGGCACCACGGCGTTGCCCCTATGGCTCCGCAGCGCTAGCTCTTCGGTGCTTGTAGCGCCGTGGCACTGGCACACAGCGCCTAGGCGCTTACCAGCGCCGCAGCGCCACATTGCACGGCGCCTTGGCACTAGTCCAGGGTTTTTGAGCTACAAGTTAGGTAGTATTGGTTCGTGTCTTCCATTGCTTGGGAAATGTTCATACTACATATCAGGATTGTTTCGGGGTTCGATGTCATGGTTTAGTATGATGATTAAACATGGTCAAGTCCCGAGTGGTCTAGAAAGTCATAAGTTATTTAATTACTTTGGTAGTGAATACGATTGGTACGGTTAAGTTATGGAATTTAATTTGCATGAATAAATTGTTAGTATGTGTAGCAGTAGCCCAAGCGAGATCCAATGTAGCCCTCAACACTATGTAACTATGCCCGACGTGCAAAAAAAATAATAAAAATTTTTATGTTTTTGAGGTATGCAAATTGTCTTGTGACCAATTATGTTACGGGTTTGGAAGGCAGAGAACGCGTCCGGGGACCTCTCCACCCTGGTAAAGCATGATCGGGTTTTGATCGGGATTGGAAAGCGGTAAAGCATGAAAAGGGACCAATCCACTCGGTAAAGCATGACTGGGGATATTATTTATGTGGGAGTGGACGTTCGGTCGGAAGGCTGTGATTATCCCTGCCAGCCCAGTACTGTGGTTTAGTCTATTCAGACGCATTATGTTATGGGTAACTTGCTTTGAAACATATCTCTATGCAAAATGATGATGATGATGCATGTTTAAGTATGCATGATGCAAGCACGTTTATGAAAAAGTTTATGAAATGATGGCACGTCTATGTTTGTGTAAGTATATTCAGAGTTTAAGTATGTATGTGCTACTTTAAAATGAATGTGGCTTTATTATGTATTACTTGCTATTCTCAGTTTATACATATTGAGTCTTTAGACTTACTAGACTTGATCGATGCAGGTGAGGACAAGTACCAGGAGGCGAGAGGTGGGGACACGTGAGTTGGCTCGAACTGTGCGGAGGCCTAACCCGAGGACCGCTTTAGTTTCAAGAATTTTATGCATGTTAAATTCATTTACTCTGATTTTGATGAAATTACTTCATGTTGTATAAAAAAGTACATTTTGCAACCTCTTTTTTGCAACGCCTGAAAACCCGAACAAACTAACCACATGCATGCTTGAAAATTTATTTGAATTTTTTTAAATGTGTGTTCTAGAAGCATGCTTAAGTATGAGCATGGTTTAATGATTATTTAATCGAATGTTATGAATGTTAACTTTCTGTAGTCGAATACGCGATGTACGACAAAGACGAGGAAACCGGGGACGATTTTGTAAAAGTTTCTACTTTTAGAAAGTTATACATAGAAACTCTATAGTTAGTAAGTCTAAAGTAGGAAAGCGGCAAATCTATTTATAGTAAGGGACGAATTTAATCGATAACGAACTTTTATGAAGAAAAGGAGTAGTTTCGGGCATACGATACTAAAAACGAGTAGCAACAAATTATTTTAAATATTTTTGGGACTTTTTAGAAAGATTAATTAAATATTTAATTAGTTCTTTAATTGAGCCTAGATTAGCGAAGTTTTAATTAAGTAATTATGGACCATTAAGCAAACGTAAGCCCACTAATAGTAATTAAATAGAATCCTACCCCAAACTCTCCACAAAACCCCACATCTCCCTCACTTGGCAGCACACACTCACACACACTAGAGTCCTAGAGCTGGCGAACTATTGGGGAGAGGAAGGAAGGAAAAAATTCACACCCCGTTCGTCTCTCGTCGCACCGTCTACCGTATTTCTTAAGAATAAAAGATCAAGGCATGTTTTCAAACTCTTTTTCAAGCACCATTCAATCCATATTATTAAATTGTTGAGGGAAGGATGCAAACCAAGATGAGCAAGGGCTAGTCTAGCGATTATGAAGAGGGTTGTAAGGACAATAGATGAGCCAAACCGCCGCATGGGGCTGCTGTCCCTGCACACGATCGCATGGGGCTCCATTGGTCAAGGGGGTTGCATGTGGTCCTAGCCATGGTCTGGAGGATTGCTTTAGGGTCCTAAGAAGGTCTAGGAGGGGTTTGGCATGGGCTGGAACGAGCTGGTAAAGCACTGCGGCAGTGACTTGTTTTTGGACGTGGGGGTTCCTAGGGATAAGAGGTTGGTTTAAGGGCTGGTCCAGGGGCTAGGGATGTGCCTTAAGGACCTGGTGAGGGGCTGGTGAGAGCCAAAAGTCGATCCAAGGGCTGGGACATCAGCTGGTGCACGAGGGAGCCAAGGTGAGTGTGAGGATGTGTTTTGTGGGTTTCTAGTGCGGGAGCTTCAGGGCTTAGGTCGTCTGGTCTGTGTCCAAAAAGGCCTGATCATGGTCTTATTTAGTGTCTAAGGAATGGTTCTAGGGCCTGGTTTGGGGTCGTTTCCAGCCGTGGTCCGTTCGGGGTCGTAAATTGCCCGAACGTGTCAAAATAGGAGCGAAGTCAGCCTAGGTTAAATTCTAAATTCTTATATCGGTTTTGGATTCGGTTTGGGGACTTCCAGATACTTATATAGAGTCTTAGGATGTTAATAAAGGTATGGTCTTGGGTTGGTTCGAGTCGGGAGGGTAGTTTTGTCATTTGTTTTACCGGAAACGCGAAAACGGTGGTAAATGATCCATTCGGTAATCGAATTGAGTCGTTTTTGAAACGTAGGACCTAAGATTAAATTTCCAGCAAGCTACTGGATATTTTTGGGTATTTTTAAAGGTTTAAAATCGAGTTTTCTCCTTGAGTCAAAGTCTAGGGTCGTCCAGATACGTATAACGTTGAAACGTGTGCGGTCCGTTCGAGGAAGTTGAGGGTGGTTTGCAACTTCCTAAAACAATTCCAAATCATGTTAAATGTTATTTTTAGAAACTCTAAAGTATATGCATGATATATGCTATTTTTAGAAGCTTTAATGTATTTGCATGTATGTGCTATTGTTAGCAATTTCGATGTATACGAATGATATGAGCCATTTTTGAGAATATTGAAGAATGGAAAGTCAATAATGTTTTATGAAATTAAAATGTAAAGGGAAATATTTTTGAGGAATGTGAATTGATCGTGACGAAAAGGTAGTAATGGATCCGTTGAAAACGTGAACGGTGAACTTGCAATGACGAAAAGGAGTGAACCGTCGAAAACGTGGGCGGGAATCTCAATGATAAAGGATCCGTTGAAAACATGAACGGTGAATTTATGTTTTGAAAGGGGATCGATTAAGGTGCCCGGATACGCAACAAAAGTTTCAAAAAAATTTTGATTCAAGAAAACCGAGCACCCTAAACACTAAGATGTGTAGCAAGTACAATAAAACAAAAAATGTCATACATATGGTGTTTTAAGATTTTTACCTATCAATCACAAAGGATTGATGATGGCTCCAACTTAGTTGTCAAACAACTAAGCTCTTCAATGGCAAGACAAATCTTCAAGCTTCCAAAAGCACACCTTGCTCAAAAATTAAGCCCACCACCAACAAGGAAGATCCACCTTACACTTGCACTAGAAAATCTAAGGCATTTTTCTTTGAGAAGTTTGTGCTTTCATCAACAATTTAAAGAAGCAAAATGGGGAGAATAATGGTGCAAAGTTTCGGCCAAGGGGGAAGAGAAAAAGGGGTTGGAAGACTTTTCTTCGTGCTTGAAAAAGTGATGAAGTGCATGAGTATGCCATGCATTGTTTAATGAAAAAGTTGCCTCCAACCCTTCACCTCCCTTGCATGATTTTCTATTTGGGTTTGTAACAATTACAAAGCCCATGGACTTTTTTTTAAACATCTCAAGCACATTTGAGATCATTTAAACTTTACTTGAATTTACTCAAGCCCACTAGTTAAATATTTATTTCTAATTTGGCTCTACAAGACCCAATATTATTTAATTAATTCAACACTTGAATTAATTTTATTATTTGGACTCTACAAGGCCCACTAGTGTTTAATTAATTCAACATTTGAATTAATTTAATTTAGTCCATAATAATGTTTATGAAAATCAAAATTTTCAAATACCTTATATTTTTGTCCAAATTTTAATTTAGGAACACTTCGACAAATTAAAAGTTATATTCCCCATAATCTTCTTATAGAAGTCATACTTCTATTTTATTTACGCTTATAAACTCCTTTATAAGTCGTTCAACACATTAAACTATTTTACTTCTCAACGGGATCTAGAAAGGTAGCACTTTTGTGGCCTTAGCTCAATGGTTCAATGATACAACTAGCCGTGAGTTCACATCTCAATGTGATTCGGGACTAAACATGTCCTTATACGAGCATACCCCAGTTGCTTCATTCTTACTTGTCAACTCCTTGATAATAAGATTGTCAGAACTCAAGTCTGTAGTACCCAACCAATCATGTTAAACGCCTAGCAGCATCGCTTACATGATTCCCTATGTATCAAATGATAGTGCTTGCAAGAACCAATATATTATGGTTAGCGCACAGTACGGTCCCTTCAACTCATATATCCCGACCGATTCGACAACTATTGGTTTATCGAGAGCTGTCAAAGAATCCATACTTTGTGTCATGTCGTAGTTGCATCGATGGTGTAATCTATGAAACTCCTTTCATAATTACCACCAACACTCTGATCAGAGAGTTCATACTACATACACATAGGATATCCATACCCGAAGGTAAGCGGTGAATCCCCGACTACAATGCATCGACTCTATATGTTTCGACAAAACACCCAACCTTGCCACCTGTTAACCCCATATGAGTCAGTAAACAAGTCAAAGTGTAATGCTAGAATATAGAGTCTCAATGTTGTCCCGGGTCATGAGGACTAATGGTTTACAACCATAAACTAGGACGTTTCCACTCGATAGGTGACAACCACTTGAAAAGTCCTTTATGGAGGGTTGTTCAGTGCACTCTACAAGAAGCACCTATCTGCATGCTCGGACATAACAATGTCCCCTACAAATGAAACATGGTACTCACATCGCAGATACTAGTCTCAAACCCGAGCGGCCTATATCTTTCTTAGCGACGGCTGAATCGACTAGGAACTGTTTAGAATATACAGCATGCCAAATATGAGTTTCATGATACTCATCATATGAGCATCTCATATTCTTTCTGCTATTTGTATATTCAAGGACTTTATCTATGCAACTAGCATGGGTATACAGATAAAGATGCGCCAAAACAATAATTTCAAATATAACTAAAATAAAGATTGTTTATACATAGAGATTAAACATGAACCCTCGGCCAAACATTGGCTCGACGGGCACCAATTCTAGCAATCTCCTACTTGCACTGGAGCCAACTACCCATATTGTCACACCCTTACTCTATGCTTATCATAATTACTATAATCAAAATAGGGTTTGACTGATATAACTGTAGTATGACGCAAGTCAAACAAGGGGCATCACTTTAACGGTTTATAAAAATTTTGACATGATGTCCCTACATTCTTGTAAAAACCAAAAACTCAACTCAACCATCAACATCAACACATATATATAATCGTATTCTTACATACAAACATATTCTGTATCATCATACACCTAGACATAAACATTGTAAAACTTGTTTCAAACCCTGACATATTTTCGTACAATACATATGCGGAAGCTATACAATAAGAAGTCCCGGTTCTTGTCGAGGTAAGGCACGTCACAAGCATCCATTGGCGAACCGGCATCCTACGTCTCTTCACTACCTGATCCTGTAATACATGAGCTACGTGAGTTTATAAAACTCAATAAGTTGGCACTTGTACGTATCAATATGCGTCGAAGGAACATACATATCAAGTCGTGACAACAATGAATCTTTAAACCATGTCATATCATAGCATATATTCATGTTCATTTTTGTACTTGAGCCTCATTAGTTGACCTGTACTACCGTGCTTGCTTTATTATATAGCTACTACTGTGTTGGACGTCAGGGAGCAACCTTTGGCAACCCCACGCCCCATGAACATATATTGGCCAATAGGTTTGGTGGACTTAAAACCACCCATGATGTCAACAAGCTCTATATCATGTAAAAATCAATCTTTTTCTTTTCATTTTCATGTTCATGTTCATAACATAGCACCCATCATCAATATTCATGAGTTTCTTACATATTTAATACATAACAATGGAATATGGTGGTATATTTTCATCAATAAGATACTAACAATATACATATAGCAATAATCAATGGGAAGTATTTGAAATCATAATATTACTCATGTATTACTTCAAGAACATGCCAACTTACTGTCCAAGCGCAAGAACACTGGTTTGAGACGATGTTTCTCTTTCCTATGCTGTCAAACATATCAATAATTCAATTACTATGTCTATTCTAGGTGAAGTTTGCTCATCTACATTAATAATAACAAAAAGAGAGGAAAACTTACACCCTTATGAAGTTCTTGTGATGGAGAACTAAGTTCTTACCTCAAAGTGATGAAAGGAATGAAGAAGAGAGCTTTTGGAGGAAGGGTTTCTTGGTTTACTTCGAGTTTTTGCTGATAAAGAAAGGAAGGTACTGAAGAAATAGCTTAGAAACTCGAAACTTATCCTTTCTTATACACAGCGGTGCTCGGGCGCCAAACATTCTGTCCAAAAGATGAAAATTTCGTCCACCGGCGCTCGGGCGGTCATTTTCTACCGCTCGAGCGCCACCTGTTCTGCCTCTGCGCACTACTTCATCCAAGATCGCTCCAGAAACGTATTTTCCGTTCATAATCGGAAAAAGTGGTAAACATAAAAGTTGTAGCCCTCTGTCTTGGCTTGAATCTCCAACTGGTTTCATGTCATTTGGAGGTCTGAATAAAAAGTTATGTCTATTCTCCCAACATGTGTCAGTGCAGGAATAACGATATACACGACACACTTCGGGGCACTTTTGGCTTGTCTTCCACAATGATTTGGACAAAACCCAAAACATTAAAGTTTTAGCATTATATCTTAGCTTTCTAATGGTTATAGCCTCACACAATTTGGATCAATATTCAAATCATTATGCTAAAACCCGTACAAAATACCATATTTTCATCTCATTTCCTACTAACTTCATTACACTACTTCTACCTACACCTCTTACTATCACTATTTTAACATATATTCATTCTCAATACACCATGGACAATATAAAAATCATGTTCAATCTCAATATTGACACTTCAATCATCACGTGAAATCTAATGAACTAAAGAGCTACATGATAAACGACATAAACGTATCATTATCATTTGTACGAGTAACCGGGCATTACACATATGATTCAAACCCATCGATTCGCGATGCTTCTCGAAAAATTGTCCAGGTAAAGGCTTAGTTAGTGGATCAGCAACATTATATGCGGAGCCGACTTTGTCAATCGACACTTCTCCTCTTTCCACAATCTCTCGGAGGATGTGATACTTTCTCAATACGTGTTTGGATTTCTGATGAGACCTTGGCTCCTTTGCTTGAGCTATAGCTCCCGTGTTGTCACAAAACACTGGGACAGGAGCAACTCCATTAGGAATGACGTCCAAATCTTGGACGAAATTCCTTATCCAAACAACCTCCTTTGTTGTAGCTGATGAAACAATGTATTCGGCCTCAGTAGTGGAATCCGCAGTACTGTCTTGCTTGGAACTCTTCCAAGAGACAGCAGCACCATTGAGCATGAATACGAACCCAAAGGTTGACTTCGAGTCATCGATATCCTTTGGAAACTAGAGTCGATATAGCCTTCTAATTTTAGTTCCCTACCCCCATAGACCAAGTACAGCTTATTGGTCATTCTCAAATACTTGAGGATGCCTTTCACAGCTTTCAAGTGTGGAAGACCAGGGTTTGATTGATATCTACTCATTACACTTAGTGCGAAAGCCACGTCAGGACGTGTAGATATCATCCCATATATGATGTTACCGATTGCAGATGCATAAGGAATGCTTGTCATGGCCGCTATCTCTTCATCAGTTTTGGGAGACATAGACTTGTACAGGGACAGGCCATGACACATTGGCAGATGTCCTCTATTGGACACATCCATCGAGAACAGCTTCACGATTGTATCAATGAATGTGTACTGGGTGAGACCAAGCAATCTTCTAGATCTATCTCTATAGATTTTTATTCCCATGGCCAAAGAGTAGAATGTCATCAACATAAAGCACGAGGAATGTCACAACACTCCCATTGACCTTCTTATACACACAGGGTTCCTCAGGATTCTTGGTAAAACCAAACTCTTTGATTTTACTATTTAATCTGAGGTTCCAACTCCTAGATGCCTGCTTTAGACCATAAATAGATCTCTGAAGTTTGCATACCATATGCTCACTTACGAAAGATGTAAACCCTTCAGGTTGAGACATGTAAATCTCTTCTTTATTATCCCTATTGAGAAAAGCTGTCTTGACATCCATCTGCCATATCTCATAGTAATACCATGCAGTTATGGCTAGAAATATCCTTATAGACATGAACATTGCAACTGGAGAAAAGGTTTCCTGAAAGTCAACTCCTTGTATTTGAGTATATCTTTTTCCACCAATAGAGCCTTGAAGGTCAATACCTTCCCATCCGCCCCAAGTGTCCTGTTGTAAATCCATTTACAACCTATGTAGAACAGTTTCCTCAGGTGGATCCACAAGATTCCACACTTGGTTCG
>NW_027358256.1:0-517 GCF_012295235.1 Primulina huaijiensis | reverse complement strand
ACCACCATCATTCGGTACTGAACCTTTGTTACATCAACAAGGGAAGGCCAAAGTGGTGTAAAAACCTTTGACTGAAGAAGAAAAGATGATCAATCTAATTATATCTGTCTCAGAGAAGAGATTAATTTGATGACAACTTTAGAAAGGATTGGTCTAGAGGATCTACAAGAACTTGCGGAATCTTTAGCAAATTTTAAAGTTGTAGATCTAAATATGAACACAGCAGGAAATGAACCACCTGCTATAACTTAGTCATCTTCTCAAGAACCACCAAGAGAAAGTGTGGGTCTCAGAATATAAATATGAGAGAATCTCAACCTGATTTCCATACTAGTGGAGGATCACACCCAGCGGGTACAAGGACAAGGAGAAGTCAAATTCCCTTGTACCAAACACCCTATGAGAAAACTGTTTTAGATCCTATACATCCTTATGGGGTTATGCTTAACCTTGATGTATTAGACTTCAAAAAAGAGAAGATCTCATAGATGACTGGACATCTGCTATGAGAATCGCA
>NW_027358255.1:0-361 GCF_012295235.1 Primulina huaijiensis | reverse complement strand
GTCGATCTCCCGGTTAACATTGATTTATACCTTTCTTTTCGTAGTATCGGTCTGAAGAAATGGAAGTTCTGAATTCAAAGCTGTCATTACAATCTGAAATGACATATTCGACAGGTAAAATATCAATATACCATCCAAATCAAATCTGTTCTGATCAATCTTAATCTGATTCAAAATCAACGGCATAAGGCACTAGAATGATATCCCCGGTAACTCAACAACACGAGATATCAATTACAATTCATAACCAATAGCCAATACAATCCATAATTAATCAATAATCGCAATTTCAATACCAAATATGTATGTCTCAAACATATCAATTCTGAAAATCATAATAATTGCATAAACAGTCTGTTCT
>NW_027358254.1:0-420 GCF_012295235.1 Primulina huaijiensis | reverse complement strand
TCGGAAGAGATTAATTTACAGAAAATTATATATTAATGATTTTCAAGTTATTTTAGTCAATAGAAAATGAGTAATGTNTACAACCAAATTTGTACAATAATTCTTACAACACAAAAAAAATCAATACAAATATTTTATTTATCAAAATCTCATGATAAATTAAATATAAAATATCATTAGACAATAACAAAATCTCACGATATAATTGTTATAAATATCGCAGTACGATATATTGGTTGTTCTTTTAACATTATCTGTAGGAAATTCAATGTAATATAATTTTCACAACAAGTATTAAATAAAATGAGTGCAAAAGATATTTGTTTAAAAATTTTATATGTTATAAATCTAAGGTTATTCTTGAATCGAAAGATCTCAATACATTCAAATGTATTTTTGTTATTTAGTGAAGTAACATCG
>NW_027358253.1:0-778 GCF_012295235.1 Primulina huaijiensis | reverse complement strand
AAACAAGGAAGATTTTTAACTTTTTCCTTAATATTCTAAACAGCTTGAGTATGCTTATCTGTCCAAGATAAAAGGTTTTTCTTTAATCTATCATATAAGATAACAGAATTTTGAGTTAAATTTTTAATATAGGGAGAAATATAATTTAAACTTCCTAAAAATCTTTGTAAACGAGTTTTATCAGTTATAATATCAGAAAATTTTGATCCAAACTCAATACTTCTTTGGATAGGAATAATTTTCCCTTTTTCAATCATATGACCTAAAAATCTAATATTAGTTTGAAATAAAATCATTTTAAATTTGGAAATAACAAGTCAATTTTGTATAACAATATTTTTAAACATTTCTAAATGTTTAAAATGAATTTCAATATCATTAGAAAATACTAAAATATCATCAACATAGACAATTATAAAATTTCTATACTGATAAAAAATATCATTCATGATTTGTTGAAATTTTGAATGAGCATTTTTAAGTCCAAATGGCATTACTTTCCATTCATAATGTCCTATAGGAACATTAAAAGCAGTTTTATATCTATCAGATTCTTGTATTTGAATCTGCTAAAATCTTGATTTTAAATCAAATTTAGAAAATATGATTGCATTAACTAGTATATCTAATAAATCATTTTTATTAGGAATATGATGCTTAATCCATTTTAAAAACTTATTTAAGGGTTTATAGTTTATTACTAATCTGAGAACACCTCTTTCCTGCTCAGAATGTTTATTTTACATAGAAAGCAGTACAAGACCAAGGAGATTGAGAA
>NW_027358252.1:0-254 GCF_012295235.1 Primulina huaijiensis | reverse complement strand
ATATAAAATGTTGTATACAAAGATGTGAGACCACGAGAATAAAATAGCTTTGATAACATTTTGGTAAATAAGTTGAAAAATATTCAATTTATTTGGATGGTATTTTCGTAAATAAGTTGAAAAATAATGAA
The DNA here is from genome assembly GCF_012295235.1 of Primulina huaijiensis. NCBI lineage: Eukaryota > Viridiplantae > Streptophyta > Magnoliopsida > Lamiales > Gesneriaceae > Primulina > Primulina huaijiensis. The sequence continues at coordinate 123 of NW_027358252.1, read as the reverse complement.
TTAATTTTAATGGCAAAATGATAATTAGTGTCATATCTTTTCCATATGAAGTCCAAATGATTTGAGATTCGGATATACCGTAGAAAACTCAAAGATAGAGAAGTTTCATGTTTTGAGTTTTGA
>NW_027358251.1:0-230 GCF_012295235.1 Primulina huaijiensis | reverse complement strand
TCTACACAAGTAAAATCATGTGAACTGCAGGATCGTAAATTTTAATTGAGGAGAATTATGTCAGGGTTAGATCCCAAAAGTGCAGCTAAATACCATTAGAACCTACCTTGCACGTGGCGCCATTCCACTCGCCTTTCCAAATTCAAATCCATGCATCCTCACAGGAATCCCATTATCGCAGCTGTAAACATTGAATCAACTTTCAAATATTTCAGTAAAATGATAAGGAA
>NW_027358250.1:0-2073 GCF_012295235.1 Primulina huaijiensis | reverse complement strand
TTGATTCCTCAATTTTATTATTTGAGCAAGTAATATTGCAAATGCCACATTCCAAGTTGATAATAAATATATATGTGATCATCTGCTAGAGGCATCGATCAATACCATAAAATATCTAAATGGTCCACATGGTGGATGAATTGGCCAACAAATATCACCATGAATACGTTCAAGAAACACGAGGGATTCAGTTTGGATTTTAGCTGGTGATGGTCTTATAATAAGTTTTCCAAAAGAACATGTTTTGCATTGAAACTTATCATTTTGAAAGATATCTTGGTCTTCAGTGGATGTTCATGTGTATTTTCTATAATTTTTCGCATCATTGTTGAACCAGGATGTCCTAACCGATCATGCCAATTGATTAATATTGAATAATTATCAACTACCATGTTTGATTCAATTGGACTTATATATGTATACTGCAATCCAGTAGGGAACATTAGNGTGTGCATTGTACCACTATTAAGTATGCAAACTTACATGGGATTAATTTCTTGTTTTGCTTTGTTCATAGCATTTTCATATTTGAACTTCAAAAAAAATATGCAATGAAAAAAATTATTGTCAATACATATGTTATTTATTGAAACATATAACACATAATAATAAAACATTATCATATGAGTACATGAAAAATAAATATTTTACATTTATATTCCACCAATATATTGATCATTTTCAGAGAAATCATTCAGAAAATTTGCAGCATCAAAATGAGTTGAATCACTCAAACGGTCACTATGTTCAGTGAAATTGGTCTCTTTTTCTTTTATATTTATTTGTTCAGCTTACAAAAGTGCTCGGGGGCTCAAAAAATACGAGACCAATGTCCTGGAGTGCCGCTTCTAAAACAAGAACTTTCAAATCGTTTTGAGTGATTTTCATTAACATTCATGTTTTCGTGATGATTTTTTAGTGTTTCGTTTGTGACGCCCTTTTGAGATGAGTTACAGAAGTAATTATATCGATTGTTTTCAAAACTACGGCCGTGACCACGACCACTTCCACGTCCACGACCACGACCTCGATTTCGACTTCGACCAAAACCTTGTCTTTGAGTTTGATTTTGGTTTCCAGGTTTATATTCATTTTTACTTACAGCATTTACTTCTGGAAATACTGTTGATCCAGTGAGTCTGGACTGATGATTTCTCATTAGCAGCTCGTTGTTCTTTTTCGCCACAAGAAGACATGCAATAAGTTCAGAATATCTCGCAAATCCATGCACTCTATATTGTTGTCGTAGAGTTATATTTGATGCGTGGAAAGTGAAAAATGTTTTTTCGAGCATTTCCGATTATGTAACCTCATGTCCACAAAATTTTAATTGCGAGATTATTCAATATATCGCCGAGTTGTAATTACTGACTTTCTTAAAATATTGGAATCTTAACTTGTTCTATTCATCACGGACGGTCGGAAGTATAACTTCTCTTATATGTTCAAATCTTTCCTTTAATCATTTCCATAAAGCTGTGAGATCTTTTTCAATGAGATATTCGCATTTTTAATCCTTCATCAAGATGACGACGCAAAAATATCATAGTTTTTGCTTTTTCTTGTTATGATGAGATATCATTTTCTTTAATGGTCTCATTTGGACCCAATGACTCAAAATGCATTTCTACATCGAGAGTCCATGAAATATAATTTTTTCTCGTAATGTCGAGCGCAACAAATTCAAGCTTTGCCAAATTTGACATGGTGGTACTATAAAAATAACAATGCATTTTATTAGTTAAGTTCTAAATATATTAATATGACAATACAAAGTAATAAATAAATTATAATTATAAATAATCTTAAAAATAAAGAAAAAACGTGAGGCGGATATTCTCCGATAAATACAAGACTAGTGAATATAATAACAAAAATAATTATACAAAATAACCTTGAAATAAACATCTTCTTTTTCGAAAATTTTGATGAATAAAATTTTTAGGGAGGAAGAGTAAGTTTGGAGTGATTGAATGTGTTTGTAAAATCATATTTATAGGGTAAAAACTAACCGTTTATAATCGTTACAAAAATCTTAAAAAAATAAATGTATGTATATGTAAATTTTATGGT
>NW_027358249.1:0-512 GCF_012295235.1 Primulina huaijiensis | reverse complement strand
TGCCTTGCATCGAGAAATTGGAAGGCTCACGCAAGGAGAGAGTACCATTTCAGTTTATTTTTGCAAATTGAAACAGCNCCTTAGTGACTTTACCTTCCTGTGAATGTGCGACTGCTCGGAAATATCTTGAACATGAAAATCAACAGCGACTTCTTCAGTTTTTAATGGGATTAAATGAAAGCTACCTTCAGATTCGAAGCCAAATCCTCATGATGACTCCTCTACCATCAGCAGGACAAGCGTTTTCAATAATATCTCAAGAGGAATCTCATCGAGCTATACTCTCTGTGGATGCTCCAGCTGCTGTATTTTTTTCTCATCAAAATCGTCGACACTCACAACAAAAGGAAATCCTCAAGTGCGACTATTGTAATTGGAACGGTCACACGCGAGCTACCTGTTATAGGCTCAATGGATATCCTCCAGGTCATAAAATGTTCAAACCTCAAGGAAAGGGTATTCCTCAGAAAGCTGTGAAGACTAACAGGCAGCAATGTGATGCGAATATGGTT
>NW_027358248.1:0-609 GCF_012295235.1 Primulina huaijiensis | reverse complement strand
GATGTTAAATTAGCAATAACATTAACTTTGGCTTTATCAACTTCAGTTCCTTTTTTAGATATTACATGACCTAACACAATCCCAGATTTAACCATATAATGACATTTTTCTCAATTTAAAACAAGATTTTTTTATTCACATCATTTTAATACTTCTTCTTGGTTTTTAAGACAATTTTCAAAAACAGTTATATCATCCATAAAAACTTCTACAAATTCTTCAATCATATCACTGAAAATACTTAACATGCATCTTTGAAAAGTAGACGGAGCATTACATAAACCAAATGGCATTCTTTTAAATGCAAAAGTTCTGAAAGGACAAGTGAAAGTAGTTTTTTCTTGATCTTCTAATGATATAGGTATTTGATAATACCCCGAATACCCATCAAGAAAACAGTAATAAGAATTTCCTGCTACTTTTTCTAGAATTTGATCTAAAAATGGTAGTGAGAAATGATCTTTTCTAGTTGCATCATTTAATTTTCTATAATCAATACACATACGCCAACTAGATGAAATCCTAGTTTGTAATAACTCTCCCTTTCCATTTTTTATAACAGTAATGCCTGACTTTTTAAGTACTACTTGTGTTGGACTTTCCCATTTA
>NW_027358247.1:0-418 GCF_012295235.1 Primulina huaijiensis | reverse complement strand
ACCTTTCTTGTCGTAGTTCTGACGAAGTCGAAGTCCTGAATTTGACACTGTCAATACCAATGTCCTTTTGTAGCTCTTGACGAGAGGAACACGGAAATATGTTCGGATCTAAATTCTGACGGACGGATTTTGCGCAACCTTCAAATTTCCAAACTAAAAGACGTAAGGATTTTGCGGAGCTTTTCTCGTTCCCTTTCTCACTTTCTGAAGACTTGAACATTTATATATATCCACATGCATGCTGAAGAAACGTGGCTTATTTTCACACATTTCAGTCGGCGCTCGGGCGGTTGCAATCTACCGCTCCGGCGCGGGATGTTCTGTCCGAGACATATCCTTATTGAACATTGGCGCTCGGGCGGTCGCAAACTATCGCTCGGGCGCCGAACCTTCTGTCCAAGTATTCCTCTTGTTCAAC
>NW_027358246.1:0-341 GCF_012295235.1 Primulina huaijiensis | reverse complement strand
CGATAAAATAAACTGTACGTCTCAAAAGTGGTTGCAACAAAAGATTTAAAAATAAAGTTTTTTAAAAGTACTTGTTTAAAACTCATAATCAGTGACATGAAATCAGAGTATTTGAAACTTTCGTAAAATCTTAAAATGACATGGGCGGTCCTCGGGTCTAGCCTCCTACTCAGTCCAAGCCTGCTCATTGGTCCCCACCCCACGTCTTCTCAACATTTTCCTCACCTGCATCGATCAAGTTTAGTGAGTCTAAAGACTCAACATGTATAAACTTGAAGTAACGAGTAGTACGTAACAAAACCACATGCAACTTCAAAATAGAGCGTACATACGTGAAACTT
>NW_027358245.1:0-276 GCF_012295235.1 Primulina huaijiensis | reverse complement strand
TTGATTATTGACAGTATATATATCCGGCATAAAGAAGAGTTTTTTATTTTTTGGGTGGGTGGGTGGGGGCAAATTCTCTGTTTGAGATATATCAAATTAGTCGCACAAAAATCGATTTCGCTTCGAGTACCTAGGCTCTTCAGCGAAGGCCACCCTTTCTCCGCTGTGGACAACCGCCCAAGCTCCGTCATTTAGTGAGTGAATTGAGTTCTATTGATCTATTATTTCCACAAAAAATGGATCATATTCCCAGAATTCGTCAGTTGGAAGTAGATA
>NW_027358244.1:0-396 GCF_012295235.1 Primulina huaijiensis | reverse complement strand
ATTGAACTATTTTACTTCTCAACGGGATCTAGAAATCTAGTACTTATGTGGCCCTCGATGGTTCATTGATACAACTAGCAGTGGGTTCACATATCCATGTGATTCGGGACTAAACATGTCCTTATATGAGCATACCCCAATTGTCCCATTCTTACTTATCAACTCCTTGATAATAAGAACGTCAGAACTCAAGTCTGAAAGTACCCAACCAATCATGTTAAATTCCTAGCAGCATCGCTTACATGATTCCCTAGGTATCAAATGATAGTACCTGCAAGAACCATTCAATTATGGTTAGCGTATAGTACGGTCCCTTCAACTCATATATCCCGACCGATTCGAAAACTATTAGTACATCGAGAGTTGTCAATGAATCGATACTATGTGTCATGTCGT
>NW_027358243.1:0-615 GCF_012295235.1 Primulina huaijiensis | reverse complement strand
TCTTGTTCATGTTGAAGTTCACCACAAGAGGATCAAATGAGCTTGGCAATGACAACAGCAACACGTCGACGGTCAACTCCAAAGGCAAAATCAGATCCATGCCAACGAGCTTATCCACGAGCCCAATCATCTTTAGGCCATGCTCATGGACCGAGGCCCCGTCTCGCATGCGCAAAGTGATTAGCTCCTTGACGGTAGCATGCCTAAGAGGCCGAGTTTGCTCACCAAAGAGCTCCTTGAGGTACAAATGAATGTCAGCGGCACTCTTTGCATCCTCAAAACTCCTCTGCAGCTCATCGTTCATAGAAGCCTGCATATAACACTTGGCCTTCAAGTCATGGTCACACCAATCCTTGTAGGTCTGCAATTCCTCAGGAGTGCAGCTATTCGGAGCCTCAACAGAGGGTGACTCAGTAAGTGTATATGCAATCCTTTCCGAGTTCAAGACGATCTTTATGTTTCTTAGCCAAGTGAGATAATTAGGTCCGGTTAATATGTGTTTTTCGAGTATGGCAGAAAGCGGATTGCGAATTGAAGACATTGTCAAATTTTGTACTGAAAGTAAAACAAATAAATGTTAATGACTATTCTAAAATATTTAGTAAGATATAAAGT
>NW_027358242.1:0-948 GCF_012295235.1 Primulina huaijiensis | reverse complement strand
AGCCACTTGCCCTTACCATGCAAGATATATATATGAGTTGTACTTTATTTCTTCATTCTTCAGGAGAAAGGACCAAGAGAGTTTTAGAAATTCCATCAAGTTTCATGTCATGGTAGACAATTGATTCTGCAAAATCCGACCACACAATTTTCAATCCGAGTGTAGATTCTTGTTCATCTCATCATAAGCTTTTAAAGGATATAAGTTTTATTGTTTTCTAGCATGGTTTGAAATTCAGATGTTGGGGGAATTATAATTTGGTGGATAATATGTGTTCTTGAGTTTACGGTAAACGTATAATCGAAAACGGATCGAAGAAAGGATACCGTATGTTATTGTTCTCATTTTCCAGCTTATATGGCATGAGTTGTGCAGAATTTTAAGGTGTTGATATGCATATGGTTGTTGTTATGAATTGGTGATATTGATCTTATGATATTTGAGTTACCTGTATCGCAAGATTTCGTCGTTATGCCGTCGAAACGTACCGAGATTGAATATTGCTCCGTATGTGTACTCCTTTGAGTTAGAGGTTGATATGGTATATTGTATATATGTCTTTTCAGATTGGTATTGACAGATTGGATATCGAGATTTCAAGACTTCGACTTGTTCAAACCGAGACTACGACAAGAAAAGTATAAAGCAATGTTGATTCGGGATTGCACAACTCGAATTAGATCCGATTTGGGTTTCTCAAAATCACATACTAGATTGCTTTTAATTTGATACGGTTAATGCCATTCTATTGAATTATAGCAATGTACATGAGATAGGTAAGCCTTGGTAGAATTGCCAAGTACTAGATGTTCGGTGATATCGATGGGCGTAGGAGAAGATCAACTCCTATTGTAGATATTCGATATAGATAGGACCGAAGTCTAGGAATAAAACTTACCGCCGCCCCGATTGGGAGAGTAGGTGGGAGATTGTTACGTCTTATTCACA
>NW_027358241.1:0-211 GCF_012295235.1 Primulina huaijiensis | reverse complement strand
AAGCCAAAAGTGCCCCGAAGTGTGTCGCGTGTTTCGACGTTCCTCCAGTGACACAGGTTGAGAGATTGAGCATAACTTTTTACTCAGACCTCCAACTGATCTGATATTTGGGGAGGTTCAAGAAAAGACATAGATCTACAACTTTGTAGTTTACCATATTTCCAAATTATGAAAGGAAGAGGCAATTCGGAGGCAATCTTTGGAGAAGCTG
>NW_027358240.1:0-376 GCF_012295235.1 Primulina huaijiensis | reverse complement strand
ATGGTCATTTTGCACCCGGGGTGAGATTTTGGTCATGGCAGCGCCTTGAGCACAAATTCATGATATTTTTTAAATGTTTATGCATCATGTTTATGATTTTTATAAAATTATGATAAATACGGTGCATGCTTGGTTTTAAGGAAAAAGTTACGTATATGCGTGCTTTTATTAAGTGGTGAATATGATGATATTTTTGAAGGATGAGAATTGGTTGTGACTGAAAATGTATATGTATACGATGATATGAGATATGATGAGCTGAGGCCCGGGCTCAGTGGGCGGGTAATGCTGTCGCTGATGTCCCCCGCCGTCGGGTACCACGATTTTATAGATGGATCCATCGATAGAACTGATACGATAGAGCTGATACGAAAGT
>NW_027358239.1:0-229 GCF_012295235.1 Primulina huaijiensis | reverse complement strand
GCGGCTGGCCTGGGGGCGAGCCAGGTGGGTCCTATAGGGTCTAAGAAAGTTGGGTAAGGTCTGGGATAGGGGTTGGTGCGGCTAGGTTGCTGCTGGCTCAAGGGAAAGAGGGAACCGTGAGGGAAAGCCATCAAGCGTGAGGTTGTTGTGCAGAGTTCAGATGGCTCGCTGCTCTAGTTCAGGTGCTGGGCTTGGTTAGGCTGGGTCTGGACGTGGTCTAGGGTCGGTA
>NW_027358238.1:0-770 GCF_012295235.1 Primulina huaijiensis | reverse complement strand
TAATTTGCCATAAGTATAATTATCATAAGAGATATTTATATCATCATTTCTTAATATTTTTCTACTTCTTTCTGCAAAGAGAAAGAGTAAACCATCTATAAATTTGGCTTTCCAAAGACTATTATTACAGTCTGGTATCTCATATATTCGAGATAAAAAAGTATCTTTATACCATCGAAAATCAGTAAGTGTTTTACATTTTAGATTACTTAATAAAGTACGAATTTGTTCACTATTATCAGTAAATCTGCCAGTAAAATGTTCAATCATTGTAGTTATTAATGAATAGACTACATTATCTAATTGAATATTATCTTCAATTTTTATTAAATTAAAAATATCATCTTTTTGGGATTGATTTAAATAATTATCCCACCATCCTTTAAGTTGACCAGTAAATCCTGCTATAATCATTCTAGCAATATTTTTATTAGTGTTACCTGAAGTTTTACACATAGTACTATACATAAGCATTCTGTGAGCAGTATTATAAATTTGTTTATCACTAACTCCATCAATATTCCATTCATAAATACTTTTCCCATTATAACTATTAGAGAAAATATATTCTTGTTCTTCAACAAGAACATCCATAGGAGTAGGTCTATCATAATAATATTTAGTTTGGGTAGGTTTATCTGCCCATTTTATTTTATTAATTTCTTCATCAGATATATTATTATTTTCAAACTCTTCATTAAGAGTATTTAAATTAAAGATTTTATATCTGAGACTTGGAATACAAATTGAATCTGATACGTGGCATTGTT
>NW_027358237.1:0-301 GCF_012295235.1 Primulina huaijiensis | reverse complement strand
CACGAAGTCACGTCTTCGGTCTGTAAGTTTTACATTCATGCATTTATTTAAAGCCNGAACATGCAGTTAAAATAATTCCGGCTTTAAATAAATGCATGAATGTAAAACTTACAGACCGAAGACGTGACTTCGTGAGCTTCTCGAGGTCAGTAGTAGTGCAACCTTTTACAAGAACATAGGCTCTGATACCACCTGTAGTGGCCTCTAAATTCGTGCTTGAAAATTTGTGGAAAAATTTAAAATTTTTTTCTTTAAATAATTAAAATACCTCATTCATAAATAAACTGATAAATAAAGTTTA
>NW_027358236.1:0-7582 GCF_012295235.1 Primulina huaijiensis | reverse complement strand
GTCGACTATTAGAATACCCTTCAAATTGAAATTGATGGTGTCCCCAGAAGCCAAGATTTTTTATATGATTTTCGACAGCCATATATGAATGTGAAGATCCACTAAAATGTTCATCATCTTCAGCACTCGACAAACTTGCTAAAAAAACGACGTTGTTCCTCTATCCCAGGGCGATACCCATTATCAGTGTCCTGTGTGGCATAATAATTCTCTTTCCCCCGTGCCCATGACATGCCAGTATCATGTTGATCATCTTGACGTTCTTGATCATCATCGTGATGTTTTTTGCCACTTTCTCGATTGTTCCCATCACCACTATCATTACTGTCGTCAATTTTGTCGTCATCTTCAGTTTCATCACTTTCACTCAATATGATTCCTTGGCTTTTTGATAATCTTGAGCTGCCCTCATTGTTTTTGTTCTTAGAGTAACTTTGACCAGCAAGTGTCTTGTTGCGCTCTTGGGCATTTGAAATTTCATGGCCTTGATCTAACCATTCTAAGTCATCGTCTTGCAAAACAGAGGGTTCATTATCTCTTGTCCATTCATTTAAAATATTATCATCTAAAAATATGTGATCAAGATCTATAGGACTGTAGTAATCATCATCTCCACTTTTANTATAACATTAATATTTATGAGAAACATAAAGAAGTTCAAACCTGGAAGACTTTTTTTAACTGCCATTTTTGCAAGTGGGGATCCAAACTCTCCAATTTGTTCCGTGAACAATTTAATCTGCAAAACATATATGTTTGATAAAACTATAGTATATTGGATATAAAATATGTTATGTAAAATTTATAAATATCATACCTCATTAATCATTGAAGCTTGTGAATTTAAATCAGGTTCTAGTCTCTTGATTACTGTCTTCAATCCTCGTCTTACTTCATCCGTATAAACACAAGTTCCAGAATATTGGAGCATTGGATTGAGAAAATATGCTAAAACACACAAAAATTTTAAAATATATGACAATAACCACAACAATGAATTTATTTTATGTAAATATAATCTCATTTTACCTGCAGCATGTAGATGTTGGTGTAATTGATTATACCAACGCTCATCAATCACATCCCAATACAGTTTCCAGTCTTTTACACTTTGTTGTATACATAATTTAGCTCTATCCATTGCTTCATATATAATTGACAGAGTTGGCTTATTGTCTTGGTCAACCAACTTCAAAACTTTTACGAGAGGTTCCATTGCTGCGCATATGCCACGAGCCGACTTCCAAAATTTTGCATCCAAAATTATTNTAATTGACAGAGTTGGCTTATTGTCTTGGTCAACCAACTTCAAAACTTTTACGAGAGGTTCCATTGCTGCGCATATGCCATGAGCCGACTTCCAAAATTTTGCTTCCAAAATTATCGCTGTAACTTTTTCGGCATCCTTTCGTCTCTTGCTTGTATTGTTGTACTCTTGCCACTCAATAGAAGTGCACAATCTCTTCAAATCTTCAGAATATCTGACGAGACTTTCTAAAGAGATAAATTCTGTAGCAAAGCGAGTGATTACAGGTCTCAACAATTCACGGTCATTTGTATAGATTTTCATNATAGAAGTGCACAATCTCTTCAAATCTTCAGAATATCGGACGAGACTTTCTAAAGAGATAAATTTTGTAGCAAAGCGAGTGATTCCAGGTCTCAACAATTCACGGTCATTTGTATAGATTTTCATTTGTATATAAAACTTGTTATTTGCTTTGCTTTATCAATGCACCTCTTTACCTTTGTCATCTTACCAATATCTTCAAGCATAAGATCAATGCAGTGTGTAGCACAAGGTGACCAAAACATGTGAGGTCTTTCAATCATCAATTTCTGTCCAGCAGCCTTATTTGCACTTTCACTATCTGTAACCACATGAACAATGTTTTCCTCTCCAATCTCGTCAATAACTTTATTCAAAAGAGATAATATAAAATCGGCTGTCTTTCTTTGGTTTGTGCAATCCACTGAGCTATGAAATATCATGTTGCGATCACAATATATCATAAAATTAATGATAGGATGCTTATTGTGTGTGCTCCAACCATCACACATTATTGTACATCCATATTTTGGCCATTTCGATTTTAACGTATTTAAATATGCAGTAATATCTTCCACCTCCTCTTCCAAGAAAACATNGTTGCGATCACAATATATCATAAAATTAATGATAGGATGCTTATTGTGTGTGCTCCAACCATCACACATTATTGTACATCCATATTTTGGCCATTTCGATTTTAATGTATTTAAATATGCAGTAATATCTTCCACCTCCTCTTCCAAGAAAACACCACCTATTTGACGTCCAGAAGGACCTTGTACTCTAGGTTCAACATCGGCGATGGTATTAATCATTGCTTGGTAGTATGGACCACTATCTGCTGCATGAAATGGAATTGCATTGTATATAAACCATTTTAAAATAGCCTTCCCAACATCTTTGACTTTTTCAGGAGCAAACCAATTTTTTATACTCTTTCGTTTTGATGGAAACATGTAAGATTCAATCCTTTTCCNAACATCTTTGACTTTTTCAGGAGCAAACCAATTTTTTTATGCTCTTTCGTTTTGATGGAAACATGTAAGAATCAATCCCTTTCGATGGTAGTTGAACTCCCTCTCTTACGCTAAAGCTATGAGGCATTTGTTTTCTTAAATTGGGATTTGCACCAAGTGATGATGAACTACCACCAACATTTCCTGAAATTAAAGGATACAAACTAATCAGAATTTTAATTGTACTACAATAAAAAAGAATTTTTTAAAATAATAAACTAATTTGAGACTACAAAAATAACATATTTATTTACCTGAACCATATCGGTTATACATCTCTTCCTCAAATGCTCTTGTTCTACGACTTTCTTTCATTGCTTTTCGCAATGCCCTATATTCCATATCTGGTAAAATTTCTTCATTGGTATCATCAAATTTATCATCTCCACTGTCACTGCCACTATCAAGTCCATGTATGCTCTGCTGAATTGCATTTAATGCAATTTCTTATTTCTTTTTGATTAAATTTATGTCAGACTTAGTATCTTGAAGATGTTTCCGTAACATCAATAATATCTCCTTTGGAGCTTTAGTGCATGACTCAACATTTCCAGCAACATGAGCAATATGTTGTTTTAATCTTGTAATTCCACCAGTTATAACTTTCCCACAAAATATGCATTGTATTGTCTTTCTATCACCTCCGATGGATTTACCAAACTCCCAACCAATATCAAGTTTTGGAGCCATTGTTCAAAAGATTTACTGATTCACACTTTATATTTAGATCATTTGAAAAAGAAATTTTTTGCAAATTAAAAGTAAATTATAAGGAAAATATCGTACCTTTGAATGAATTAGAGCAAATATTCAATTTATAATCTCTAGCAGTCCTATAAAATTTTAGGCAATGATTTAAAATAAATATATTGAGTTATATAAAATAAAAAATTCAAAGGAACCAACAACCCAAACTATTTCTCAATTTTGACGTTTGAAATTGTAAATACAAAGGAGAAAGAAATAAAATTACTTCAAAACTTAGCACAAAAATTCCATATCATATAATTTTGATCACCACATAATTTCAGCTTTCTCAAAATTTTGGGTCGAATGCATATAAGTGATATTCAACAAAAATTCCCAAATTCACAATATTCATCTATTTAAAATTTTCTTAGGCTTCGGATATAACATATAGAAATTAATCGAATGCATATAGCAATTAATCAACGAAGAATTGATATAAATCGAAAGAATAGTAGCAATAAAACTCACGCAGATGGAGAGAACAACCACTTCAAGCTTCTTTTCTTTTCTTGAAGGTTCAACACAGGTCATGGGTTAAGACTTAGGAGAGGAGAGGAGATGCTGGCTGACCCCTTACCAGCTGCGCACGGTGGAGATTGAACGAAGGGTAGAGAAAGCCGAGAGAGATGAACAAAGAGAATGGACTTGGACGAAGCTGTAGAAAGCTGGACTAACCAATAATGCTATACGAAGCAATTATTGGAGCACAAGACAAATCCTCTTCTTTTTTATTTTTAAAATTGTTATTCTCCAAACAACAATCTGTTTCGTTCCTNCGAAAGAATAGTATCAATAAAACTCACGCAGATGGAGAGAACAACCACTTCAAGCTTCTTTTCTTTTCTTGAAGGTTCAACACAGGTCATGGGTTAAGACTTAGGAGAGGAGAGGAGATGCTGGCTGACCACTTACCAGCTGCGCACGGTGGAGATTGAACGAAGGGTCGAGAAATCCGAGAGAGATTAACAAAGAGAAGGGACTTGGACGAAGCTGTAGAAAGCTGGACTAACCAATAATGCTATACGGAGCAATTATTGGAGCACAAGACAAATCCTCTTCTTTTTTATTTTTAAAATTGCTATTCTCCAAACAACAATCCGTTCCGTTCTGTTCAGAGCGTGGCCCGTTCTGTTTTCCCGTTAAATCGCCGTTCTTCATGCATGGAACGCCGACCCACATCATATACCTCCAAACACCGGAACTCCGTCAAGGTAGGTAGCGTTCCGGTCGAACCGGAACGGCCGTTCCGATCCCGTTTTGGCAAACCATGCTTCCAACCGATTATTATGCTTCATTGGATGAACATTTTATGATACCACCTCTTTTTCCAACTTATTTTCTCCACCACCACCATAGAAAATTCCATCAATCGAATCTCAACATGTGGGTTTTGGAGGATCTGGATCTGATAAAGAGCCGACAACACCAATGTCAAGGATAGACCCCCAATTTCCACCACAGTCGACGCAACCAAGGATAGAAAATGTTAATCTCGAGGATGATGAGGAGTATGAGAAAGAAAATAATGCATCTCATAATAAAGTTAATGTGATATAGTCAACCGTGGAGGAGAAATGTCTTGCAAGAGCTTCATGTACTACTACCAACGACCCAAAAGTTTATAATGCACAAAAGAATAAACATTTTTGAAGAAGTACCTTTGCTGCCTACAATAATGATAACCGGCATTCAAGTACTCAAGCGATAGAATGGACAATGATAAAGTCACATTACTATCAGGGTATGCCCGATGTAGGCAAATTTTTTTTGATAGCTAATTGTTCTTACCATAAGCCATTTCCGTGTTCAACCTTATCAGTATTCCTTTTTCCCGGCAGTACTCAACTACAGATTTATTGATATCTTACTGATACGAATTACATTTAAGTGTTGTTAACCCAACCGAAATATTTTCAAAATTTGTTGAGATTATTTATCCACATCCATCTAAATCAATCTCTGATCCTAACAAAAATCAATAAACACAAGTGAGAAATTATTTTTAGTTCAAGTAAATCTAGTAACATTATTTTTCTATGTTTCCACAACGATAGAAATTTGATGTTTGAGTTGTTACATAATTAAAAAAAAAAAAAAAAAATTGGTGCCACCATTGATATCAACTATATTTTTTCATTAATAAATAACAACAGTTTGGTTGTAAGAAAAAGCAAAAGTTTGGTCTAGCATTATTATTAGAGTCAAAATTATGTCAGTTCGGTAGGATTTTATCTACGGAACAATTTTTTATGTTTTTATGAGGTTGTCAAAATTATTTATTTTGAATATCATTATTTGATATTATAAAAAATTCTCATGAGTGATTTGGTTAATAAAATAGCTTTGGTATTATTGAAAATTTATTCTAGAATTGTAAAAAAAAAATTGATTTCGTGCTTTGGATGCGAGACATGATAGTTGTCACGTCCTGAGATCGAAGCGTGAGACATATGTCTTTGTTTAATGATCACATTAAAACATCAGTCATCGTAGTAAAGTATAAATCAAACCAGTATATTTCATAAATAACTCTTATTTACAATGAAAATTCATAAAGAAACAAAATAGAATCGCAGAATCATTTTGCAACTTAAATAGAATTGAAATAACATGACAAAGATAATTTATTAAATTAAATATGAAAAAAAATCTTATTCACCAGCCCAAAAAAATAGTTTTCTCATTTTATTCTAACTGATCCTCGTTCTTATTTGGAGAGGGAGAGTCATAGTTGAGTGTTTGGCTAAAAACTCAATAAGTGAGGGCCGATCGTTCATAATGAATAACAAATACATATATATTTATATAATTCGAAGGTAAGCATGTCAAATACAAACCAAACAGAACTGAACAAATGGAAATCAAATGGCACTGAAATTCATATTATTTTCTACGATTAATTGATATGTCTATAATTTTTAATACTTTAAGGGGTGATATCGTGAAATGTTTATAATTCCATCGTTTAGGGGCCACAATAAAATTTATCAAAGCAAAGTCAAAGATCAATTTTATTGTAACGACCATGGGCTATCTCGATCTTGGGCTTCTTTTGGGTTATTCTCCTGTAAACAGAATCCCTCGGGCCTTAAGTAATCATTTCAAAATGAAATGAAGCCAAGGAATAATATATCTAATTGGAGGATATGAAAGTCCATAGAATTTTGGAAACACACGCGTATATATTTTAACAAAAACATAAGTCCAATTAAAAAAAATAAGTTTGAAAAATATTATACATAAGCCCATTTAACAATACAATTATTCATTTTCAAATGAAATCAAAGAACGAAAGGGATCTTATATATCCAATATTTTAAAACAATAACATATATACTTACAAATTTTTCTTCAAAACGTAAAGAGCGAGGTTGATTCTCGAAAATATTTCTTCTCTCAACCTCGAAATCTTATGCTTCTTCGAGATTGCAATGTTCTGCCTAAGCTACTCTAGCCCTATTCTAAAAAATGTGGAATGAAAAATGGTGTAAATTTTATAATGGACTGAGGGTTTATTTACAAGTGAAGAGGCTATCGAGATGACACACTATCCTCATCTTCAAATTTCTAAAAATCAATACAGATTGCGATCCGGATATTTATATTTTATTCTTAGTTTCAGATATATGACGATTACAATCTTCTTATCTTGTAAATTTTTAATCCTCATACATGTCCACGAATTTTGAAATTCATGCCTTTACCTAGTCAAGTTTTAAATTCTTGGGCACAATCCAATACAAACTCAAAAATTTATCAAGTGCAATTTGGCGTATTTAAAATACAGATTTTGAAAATTTGCGAGCTTTACATCTTTATCTCCTTGTTGGAAGTTTCGTCCTCGGAACTTAAGTTGGTTTGATCATCAGAGAGGTAAGGATAATATCTACTCATTTCATCTTTTAGTTCCCATGTGACATAGAAATCCATCCTAGTAAGTTGAATCAGCTAGGCACTAAATTAGTGCATACTGACAATGATTTTACAATCTTGATGTAATTCATATGTTTCGATAGCATCGTTAGTGGGTATTGATACTCTAAGGCTCCGTTTGGTACGTGTGATAGGATAAGTAAATGATTAGTAATTAGAGTGATTAAAAAATGAGATATATATGGATTAATAGTATGGTGGGATAAATAACATGGTGTTTGGTATGATTTTAAAATGATTGATTAATTTTGTAAATTTTATTGCAATGACCAAAATGTCCCAAATCTTAGTTAAATATATATTCTTAAAATAATTAGATAGATAATTAAAT
>NW_027358235.1:0-715 GCF_012295235.1 Primulina huaijiensis | reverse complement strand
GGAAAGTGACACATGATGGTTTCAAGAATAGGTACTCATTTGTCCGAAACAAAGAACCGACTGTATTACTCCCCTTGTCCCCAAAACAAATATTTGAGGATCAATTAAAGAAAAGAAAACGAGATGAGGCCGAAAAATTGAGTGTTCAAAAAAGTGAGATGGCCTTAGAAAAAGAAAGAGATACGGTCGAAAGAAAGAGTGAACAAAAGAGTGAGATGACCATAGAAAAGAAAAAAGAGAAAGAAAAAGAGGCCAAAGAAAAAGAAAAGAAAAATAATTTGAAGGCCCAAAAGAGTGAAAAGAGTGAGTTCGAGAGTTGTTTGTTTTTGCATAAACCCTTTCATTTACCTTTGTACAAAGTTGTTTGTCCATATTGTGATGATGTAGCCGGTTCAATCCCGAGCATTGTTCCCTCTTCTTTGCAGGATTCTCGTAGTGTGATGATGAGGAGGCAAGAAAAAGTTGATGGTGTGAGAATGCAATGGGATGATCCATATGGCTTCGAGAGCAATCAAGATGAGTTAAGGTTAGTCGCCAACGCAACAACCATGAGGTATGACTTCCGTCCTTATCTTAATTTTTTGATGTATCGTTTTTAAGAGCTTGGAGAACGTTTTGCACATTTTGTGGTTAAAGGGGCGAATGTAAATTTACCCTTATTAATTGATTATTATGGACTTGAGACCATGGATGAATTGCATGTACCTACTATGAG
>NW_027358234.1:0-648 GCF_012295235.1 Primulina huaijiensis | reverse complement strand
CTATCCCTACCACTGTATCAGAGGTACGCAGTTTTCTTGGTTTGCCGGGTTATTATCGTCGCTTCATTTTAGACTTTTCCAAGATTGCCCTGCCGTTAACTAATCTGACGAGGAAGACTGTGAAGTTTGAGTGGTCCAATGAATGCCAAAGAGGATTCCAGGAGTTGAAAGATAAGTTGACGACAGCTCCAGTACTTGCGTTGCCCCGTGGTTCAGAGGACTGTGTTGTTTTTACCGATGCGTCGAAGAAGGGCCTTGGTGCAGTGCTGATGCAACGAGTTAAAGTAATAGCCTATGCTTCTCGCCAGTTGAAGGATTACGAGATGAATTATCCTACTCATGATTTGGAGCTGGCAGCTGTGGTTTTCGCCTTGAAAATCTTGAGACATTATTTGTATGGCGAAAAGTGTGAAATTTTCACAGACCACAAGAGTTTAAAGTATTTGTTTTCACAGAAAGAACTTAATATGCAACAGAGACGGTGGTTAGAGCTTGTCAAAGACTATGATGTGACTATTAGTTACCACCCAGGGAAGGGGAATGTTGGNTAGTTACCACCCAGGGAAGGCGAATTTTGTAGCGGATGCATTGAGCTGTAAGTCTAGTTCTTCTTTAAGTTCTATGATTCAGCAGCTGTTGTTGTTAGAC
>NW_027358233.1:0-218 GCF_012295235.1 Primulina huaijiensis | reverse complement strand
TCAGACGAATATCGGTGGTTGGCCGGAACGGAGACGACTAAGGTGCTAAAATTTTTTAAGCTAAATTTTTACTTAAGAAAATATTTATTTTAAATATTTCAAAAATTATTGTATTTTTAAGGACAAGTTTAAATTAATTGGTGGGAAATGAATTTTATGTATTTCATAAAGAAATTTTTGGAAATATATATTTTAAATATTTTAATTTAAGCCTAATT
>NW_027358232.1:0-547 GCF_012295235.1 Primulina huaijiensis | reverse complement strand
GAAAGCGTTTGTTGTCGGAGTCTGCTTGAAAATTGTGAGATTAACAAAACGAAGATGAGAAAACAGATTGGGAGAAGAATGTGGAGATCATACCTCTGTGTTTCAATCGTCGAAGCCGTTGTAGTATCCTTATGAAGGGACTGCCAGGTAGCTTCAGCTTCACTCCCCGGTGCCGCTTCGAGCGACGAAATAATCGAGAAGAAGAGACTGTTTTCAAAATTTAGCAAATTTTATTCGAGCTACGGTTAATACAATGATCGCAAATCGAGAAAGAAAACGAAAACAAAAAATACAATGAAACTGAATCTCCGAATTGTCTAATGACCTACCTGAAGACGAGAAGAGGAGACTGCAAAAAATGAGAATACATAGAGCATTAATGAAACCGAATTTAAGATATGATGAACCTGAGGACGAGTCCGAGTGATCGAATTGCTTTTTCTAAAAGCATTTGTTGTTGGAGTCTGCTTGAAAATTGTGAGATTAACGAAACAAAGAAGACAAAACAGATTGGGCAGAAGAATGTGGAGATCGCACCTCTGTGTTT
>NW_027358231.1:0-291 GCF_012295235.1 Primulina huaijiensis | reverse complement strand
GCCTCTCAGAGCATGACTGACATAATATACAGACTTTTGGTCAGATCCTTCTTCTTTTATCAATACTGAACTGACAGCATACTCTGTAGTAGAGAGATAAACAAACAATTTTTCCCCGGGCTCAGGCTTTACCAACATCGGGAGTTCAGCAAGATGAATCTTCAAATCCTGGAAGGCCTGTTCACATTTATCATCCCATCCAAATTGTTGGGCCTTCCTCAAGACTTGAAAGAAAGGATAACTCCAGTGTGCTGATCGGGAAATAAATCGAGAGAGGGAAGCAATCCTCCC
>NW_027358230.1:0-637 GCF_012295235.1 Primulina huaijiensis | reverse complement strand
CAATTGAGTATCTCGATTCATTAGCTGAAAATGCTCAAAATTAGGTACAATCCAACCATCAAACAAGATTCAATCTCCTAAATCTGGTGTAGGTATGTACACTCTCAAAGATGAACATGATCTTCAAGCAAGATTTACCTATTTGGCAAGAAAAGTAGAGGCACTTGAATTGAAAAAGAATGGTCAATTAAAATCTGTTCAAGAAATTGCATGTCACATCTGTGATACAAGTGATCATTCTACAAAAGATTGTTCCACTTTGCCTTCTTTTGAAGAATGTCTCCATGAACAAGCCAATATTTTAAACAATCTCAAAAGGCCAAATTTTGAACCATTTTCTCAAAGTTACAATCCAGGTTGGCGAAATCATCCAAATTTTAGTTGGAAGAATGATAATGCTGCACAATTTTCACAACCACATTTCCAAAATCAACAAAATTTTCAAAATTATGCACCTTATGTTCCTCCACCTAAAAGGAATTTGGAAGATATATTGAATTCTTTCATTGCAAAGCAAGAGTCTATCAATCCTCAAACTGCTCAAACCATGACAGATTTGAAAGATACTCTTGCTAAATTTGCAACTGCGCTAAATGTTCATGAAAAAGGTAAATTTCCTTCACAACCTCTGCCTAAT
>NW_027358229.1:0-391 GCF_012295235.1 Primulina huaijiensis | reverse complement strand
CAATTTAATTAAATACACAAGGAATTTAATAACTCGTATACATGTTGTTCGCGTGGACCTTCGAATTTTTGGAGCGTTACAATCTTCCCCTCTTAAATTGAATTTCGTCCTCGAAATTCGCTTATCCTTGGTAATCAAAAGTTTGGACTTAGTTCTAGTATCCTAAAAATCCACGCTTTCGCTGCGCTACTCTGATAAAACTTAAGTTCTAGAATGTAATTACGTCTCCTTGATCCCAATTAAATTTTCCTTCTAAATCCTTATTTTCGAATCGCAACTTAAAAAGATCCATAATGACTTAGTGCTTATTACTATTATAACTTCGAATTTCAATTTTCTTACAATTTCATATTAAAAGATGGATGACCATACTTATCGCATATTACTTTCC
>NW_027358228.1:0-688 GCF_012295235.1 Primulina huaijiensis | reverse complement strand
CGATGCTAACTGAATTTTTTCATATGTGCTCAATAAATTCTAAAGTGAGATCTTATTTGTATGGCGAATTACTGGAACATTATGTATGGGACAAAAGAAACAAGTGTTGGTATGAAAGGAAAAAAGTAAAGGTTATTGGACGTATAAATGGTGCAAATCCTACAGAAGGAAAAACGTATTATTTAAGATTATTGCTCAATCATGTAAGAGGACCTACTTCGTTTAACTATTTGTTAACGGTTAATGGAAAGATTTGTTTCACATTCAAAGAAGCAGCACAGAGAAAGGGGTTGCTTGAATCAGATCAGAGCAACTTTGAGTGTTTGAATGAGGCTATGAGCTTCCAAATGCCATATGCTTTGAGAAGACTTTTTGCAACAATCTTAGTATATTGTGAGCCATCCGATGTAAGAAAAATATGGGACACATACTTTGACGCGATGTCCGAAGATTTTAGGAAAGAAAATGATGGCAACAAGGAATTTTTGGTATCAAAGACATTGCAAAACTTGAATTTTATTTTGGAAAGTATGGGAAAAAGTATTCATGTTTTTGATTTGCCAAGAATAACTATTGAAATAGATGAGTACAATGATAATATTTGTACAGAAGCTCGAGAGGAAATGTCTATTGAGATCTCACTTGACGACTTGTTAGCTCAATCCAAATTAAATGCAGGGCAACGAAA
>NW_027358227.1:0-521 GCF_012295235.1 Primulina huaijiensis | reverse complement strand
AAACTAAATGAGACGATCATTTAATGAATTTTAAATACCATTGTCGAGATGTATTCTTGATTCCATAGATTTAATGTATTTTCAAATCATATTATTTGAGTTCTCGGGCATGATGCTCTTTCCCATTCCTTTACCACCCCTACGATTTAATCCGGCCATTGAAATAATTAGAAAAATAAATGAACAATTGACAATAAATCAATAATCGAAACTTGATATTTAGAGCATTGAGAAAGAATTGAGAATTATAGATTAAGAATTGAGAGATAATTATGTGAGAAATGAAGGGATGAAGGTATTGATAGAATAAAAATTCGGCCAACAAAATAACTTTAAATAAGTGTAACTAAAAAAAGTCTATAACATAAAAACATTCAAAACAAAAACTCCCACTAAAAATGAATATCCTTAATTGACATAATACTCATACGAGCAGTGTGCTCATCCAACATTTTGGGTGGTAGTCCTTTACTAAGCAGATATGCAACTATAGAGTTTGTACCAATATGTTCAATAGACAA
>NW_027358226.1:0-495 GCF_012295235.1 Primulina huaijiensis | reverse complement strand
AGCAACCGGTTGTGGAGATGGCTCTTTCTGCTGGGAGGAGAGTGTGTCTTCTTTTGTTTTGAGCTGGAGGATTTTTCAGGGAGAACCAATTCCTGATCCTGTTCTCAAAATCTGATTTCCATTTGTAGGCCACTAAGATCTGTGTCCAGTTGGGTGAACACAGCTCTATCATAATATGCAGTTGGACCTACAGGATCGTAGTTGGATTTCAGCTTTTCAACCATTTTAGTCAGCTGTTTGGCTCGAATTTGATCAAAGAAATATTTTTGCCTCTCCAATGCCTGGGCAATTGTAGCAGCTTTGACTATTTTCAACACAATCGCTTCAAGTTTAATAAACTTTTTCAGTTGGGATTTGCGCTTCAGCTCTTTTGCAAAAATCTCAGTCCTAAACTTCTTCCAACTATCAAAAGATTTCAGTTTCGATGTGGCAAATGCATTGCCCTGTTCTCAAACCAGGTCAATGTGAGTTTGGATGGCATTAGATGGCCTTGGC
>NW_027358225.1:0-453 GCF_012295235.1 Primulina huaijiensis | reverse complement strand
TGCTGCTGTCTCTTGGAAGAATTCCAAGCAAGACAGTACTGCGGAATCCACCACTGAGGCAGAATATATTGCTGCATCAGCTGCATCAAATGAGGCTGTTTGGATAAGAAATTTCGTCCAAGAGTTGGGCGTCATTCCTAATGGAGTTGCTCCTGTCCCGGTGTTTTGTGACAACACGGGAGCCATTGCTCAAGCAAAGGAGCCGAGTTCTCATCAGAAGTCCAAACACGTATTGAGAAAGTACCACATGCTCAGAGAGATCGTGGAAAGAGGAGATGTCACGATTGACAAAGTCGGCTCCACAGATAATGTTGCTGATCCACTAACTAAGCCTTTACCTGGACCATTATTCGAGAAGCATCGCGAATCTATGGGTTTGAAGCATATGGGTAGTTGGCTATAGTGCAAGTTGGAGATTGTTAGAGTAGGTGCACGTCAAGCCAAGTGTTGGCC
>NW_027358224.1:0-245 GCF_012295235.1 Primulina huaijiensis | reverse complement strand
CGTAAATTCTCGTACGACCTCTAAACTTGTCTGAATCACAAACGGCTAAAAACATGACCTTCCCAACTTGGTGTGGTACTGTCCAATCCATGGCCATAAGTCAACCAAGAACCCGGAACACGCCTCTGAACCGCGACACTCTTGCTGTCAAAAATTACAGCAGCTGTGCCTTCGATTTCTTGTGTCGTTTTTGAGACTACTGGCTATTGGGGCTTGAACCACCAACCAGAACCTCTTCCCAACAT
>NW_027358223.1:0-570 GCF_012295235.1 Primulina huaijiensis | reverse complement strand
CCATCGGATTTGCGGAGGTACTGCCCTGTTCTGGGATTCTTCGAGAAGGCATACCTGATTATCAAAAGGATTAGTAACCCAATACAACAAATCTGTTTCAATTCAGTCTCACCTCCGATCATCTTACTGCTGATCAAGAATCAGTTCTGATTCATTCTCAATTAATACAGTTTACCAATCAAATCAGATAATCGGGTAAATATGTAATAATAAAAGCAGTAATCATGCTAGCAATCAAAAGCAGGAAAGAAAACTCAATCTACCCCGCTCACTAGCTTCTATCTAAGGAACCTACTGCTCTGATACCAACTGTTGTGGGGATCCGGACGCTAATCATCTTCTTAATCGTCATTGGGATAATTGGATCAATGTAATTAATATGGGTCTACAATTTTTTTTTAATATAGTGCGGAACGTAATGGAATCAATCTAATTATACATATCAGTATAATAGTACAAGTCTTGTACAACAAACATCAAACTCAAACTAAGGTGTAACAACTAAATGTCTAGTGTTCCAAACCGTATATACATCAAAGTTCGAAGTCTCCACTCTAATCACGATCTCTC
>NW_027358222.1:0-401 GCF_012295235.1 Primulina huaijiensis | reverse complement strand
GTTTGAGGGATGTTTTTACATGTTTTAGGAGTTCTATTGTTCATGGGAGACTCACACTCACACATGCAAAATTTTGGGTCAAGATTCCGGAGGAGTTTGAGCGAGCCAGGGCTAGGTTCACGGGCTTGGGCTTTGTCAGGAGGGTTCCTAGATGTGTTGGCTCGGGTTTGGCTCGATGTGGCTCAGGCGTGGCTCGAGTATTTTGGGAGATGGCTCGGTGGTTTCGTATATGTGTCAAAAACGAAAATTAAAAGACTAAAATTGGAACCATGGGTCCACGGGTGTGGTTCATGGCTCACAAGGGTAGAATAAATAATAAAAATGTTATGTTTAAAATTTGAGATCAAGATAACGACTTTTTGGATTTATCCGGGATTTAATCATCGCACGAAACGTTAATT
>NW_027358221.1:0-601 GCF_012295235.1 Primulina huaijiensis | reverse complement strand
CTCACCTGCATCACACACGCCTAGTGAGTTTAAAGACTCAACACATCTGCACCGTTAATAGCAAATACATATATATAGCACACAGCAGTGAAAAATACCATACTCAACATACCTTTCATGAAGTTTAAAAACGTAACATAAACGTGTCGTGTAAAATCATGACGTGTCAAAACAGCTCATCGTTAATCATCATTCATCATTTATCATTTATTGTTCATCATTCATCATTTATCATTCATCATTCATCATTTATCATTTATCATTTATCATTGGTTAATTCAGTTCATTAGAGGTGACTATCGTACATCATCATCATTTACGATGGATCCATCATACATAGAACCGCGGTACCCGGCGGCTGTCGGACATCAGTGACAGGATCACCCATCCACTGTGCCTAGGCCTCATCATCATCATTTACATATACGTCTTAAACATTTACATATACTTTGATAGCCACAACAAATTCTCATCATTCAAAAAATTACCATTTTCATCACTTATAAAAATCATGAATAAATGCAATTTTTCTTAAATCCAAGCATGCCATGTATAACTTCATAAAATCTTAAAATCGTGATCATGATGCATAAACATTTAA
>NW_027358220.1:0-1256 GCF_012295235.1 Primulina huaijiensis | reverse complement strand
AGAGGTATTGTAGAAGATGTGTTGGTTCAAGTTGATAAATTCATTGTAGGACCGAGCGTTTACCGCTTTACCAAAAGCTATAGCTGGTGGTAATAGTGCAATTCAAATCTTTTAAATCGTACAGCAGCTCAAACACCACGGTTCGATCCCTCTACCAAGCAAGGACAATTATTGCACCCAACAATCTCCCTCCTAATAATTGCACTCCTTGCAATCAATGAGAATCGAACCCGTGACCTTGGCTCTGATACCAATTGACGGATCGTGANAAGTCTTGTCTACAGATCAGTTTTGCTGTTCTTCTGTCAGTTGAACTCAAAACCCTGCAAGCTGCTTAAACAACAAAATTGCGGAGTCGAGTGAAGTGGCTACGATGTTACTTGCAGAGCCAATCCACTCTTCTCCAATAAACGCATAATATATAAAATTTTTAAAAGGGTTTTGAAAACCATTTTTAATACCATCGTAAAATACATTTTAAGATATCAATTTTCAAATGTCCTTCTTAGAACACCTTGCCCTGATACCAATTGACGGATCGTGTGCTCGGCACCTTAAGGGTGCTTTCAACAAAATAAATCAATGAGCTGCAATAGCTCGTGTTCTAAGAATGTATACATCGATGAATTAGATCAAGTTTGGTATTAAACCAAACGGAAAACACTTGAAATAATCCTTCATTAAGAAAACTGATATGTTTTCTTTACTGTGCAACTGAAGAACTGAATTTACGGGAAAATCATTTAGAGCTTATATCAGTTCAGTTATGGACAGAACTGAACTAATATCAACTCAACTGATCAAATCAATTAAGAACAAAACAAGCAATTAAACAGTTAAAAGACACAGGATATGTTTATGGATGTTCGGAGACTCAACTGCTCCTACGTCACCCCTTCTACCTCCACGGGTAGGATACACTAGAAGACTTAGTTTTATACAACACCTTGTACAAATCCTACACAGCTTAGGACTTGCCCACTGCCTAACTGAACTCCTAGTCTAGACTGAAGGTAGCACCTTCCAGCCAACACTTGTTTAACGACTATGTGTCAAAGACTAGATACAAAAGTTTATTGTCTTTGTGCAAGACTGTAATTTGGGTGGTGGTGTGTGCGTGTGTGTGAGAACTGAACAATGAACACTCCCTGAAAGTGTTCTCACACACTGAGGGAAATAAGCTTCTAATCTAAGCTGATATACAATATGCATGCCCTCTCTTCTTTTCTTGTGTTCTCTCTTTTAACCACACTGTG
>NW_027358219.1:0-4935 GCF_012295235.1 Primulina huaijiensis | reverse complement strand
AGAGTAGTTCTCTTGTAAGACAGTCTCACATATCTTTATTCGTGATACGAGTCAATCCTGCTCATATTTATAATAAAAAATAATATTTTTAACAAAAAAAATAATAATATTTTTTTCATGAGTAGCTCAAATAGAATATTCGTCTCACAAAATTGACATATACGCCCGTCTTACACGAATTTTTGTGTTAAAAATATAACTCACGTCAGAGTTTTACCAACTTGTTTATGTCTTTAATCATATTGTTGTTGTCATTATTATTTTGGGTTGATTTGATAGATACGATTATTGCACAATAATAATAAATAAAGTTGGCATATTTGGATCAGAATTCATATTACGTATAATTTAGAAATTTTTTTAAAAAAAACCGAAATATTTTTTATACTCGTAATTTTTTCCGTTTCATCTCTGTATTTTGGTGAATCACAATCTTCTCAAATTTTAAAATAACCAAAGCAATGCAGTAATCACGACGAAACTTGTAATAAACTTAAATTCGTCTAGGCCAATCATTAAACATTATAAATTTAATTGTATTTAGCCATTGCCTACCTCAACAAAAAGAAATTTAATATTAAACAGAAATTAAATTACATCAATCCAAATAATATATATAGTATTAATACATAAATATAATGAATTTAAAACTAGATGAAAAAATAATACTTTGAACACAAAAAATAATATTTTCATGGATCAAATTAAATATGTCTCATAATGTGAGTAATGTTATATGTACAACCAAATTCATATTACAATTCTTACAACACATAAAATTCAATACAAAAATTCTATTTATCAAAA
Source organism: Primulina huaijiensis (assembly GCF_012295235.1). Classification (NCBI taxonomy): domain Eukaryota; kingdom Viridiplantae; phylum Streptophyta; class Magnoliopsida; order Lamiales; family Gesneriaceae; genus Primulina; species Primulina huaijiensis. The sequence continues at coordinate 4,128 of NW_027358219.1, read as the reverse complement.
TCTTACGATAAATTCAATACAAAATCTCAAGAAATAATAACAAAATCTCACGATATAATATCAAATATCACGATATTATTGTTGTATATATCACGATATTATTGTTGTATATATTATTGTACGATATTTTGGTTATACTTATAGCATTATTTTAACTCATGAGCCTGACTTACAAAAGTTTTCATATTCGTACTATTATCCCACACTAAAAAAAACCTAAGCAGCCATTTTGTTTCCAGCACTATACTAGAATAAAGGAGACATATTTTTGGACTCGTGTGTTTTTGGTAGCTAGAAATGATACGCAGGCGATCCGATCAATTAAGGATGACAATGAGACTAAGTTGGATCATGTTTGCTATACCAATATCTATTCGCGAATTTCATCTCCACCTTCGTATCAGTCTCAATTCTCGCGAGTTCGGTTTCGGGGGTTCGAGGATTTTCCGAAACCGAGCTAGTAGGGATCAAATCTCTATTAGTTTCAAAAACATTAATGGGGCCACGAGGAAGCGAGTTTGAGGAATTATACTATTATTATTAATGATAATATTAATATCAATATTAATAATATTATTATTAATATTTTTTAAAAAATTTAATATATTATCAATATTAATAATAAGATTATTATTAATATTATTTTCGTGACATATTCAGAAATAAAGATAATATCTCTATATCGATCCTGAATTATTTGGGGGTATTAAAAAAATCTCCGAATCTAAAAAAATCGAAGATCTTCATCTCCGTTTCGGATTTTCTCCGCAAGGTCTCGAACTATCGGGTAAAATCATCGTCCCTACTACCAGCCTCTCACCAACCGAACATTGTCCTCCAATCATTGGTAAATGAACATACCAGATGAAGGTTTAGGGGTATAAATATAAATATAAAAATATTCATAGGGGCGTAATTGAAAAAAAAAATTAATTATAAGTAACATCTTGTGACTCGCCTAACTCTCGATTTAATTGATTCTATTCACTCCTATTAATTAACTTTAATTTGGATTTGAATGGTCAAATCTTTTAGCTAATGCATAAAAGTTACTTATCAATAATATTAGTCGTTTGTTTATTGTTACTAAAGAGTTTTATTTATTATTTTTAAATTTCCCACATAAATCTTAGTCGGTTTCCGGATTATTCTGCACAGATTATGTCAAAGCTTTGTTTTTAGTAATTTTCTTTTTATCGAAATTTCTAGGTTCAAGCATATCAATTTGATGGATATTGGGAGGACATGAAAAGCAAGAGGCGTGCTACTAGGGACGTAAATGAACCAAACCGTTTGTCAGCTATTCGAAGCTCGATTCGATAAAAGCTCGTTTGAGCTCGTTAAGATAAACAAATCAAACTCAAGCTTTTAGATGAAAAAATAATAGTTTTGATATTTGATTTATTGATTTTGCATATTATTAATGAAAATTTTAATGTATAACTCATATGTATTAAGCTTGTTTAGGCTCGATAAAGGCTTAAATAAGCTCGTGAGCCATGCATATATTCGTTAAATAAAACTCGAGTTCGGCTCGATTATAAACGAACAAAGCTTAAACATTCAAGAGTTCGGCTCGGCTCGATTACATCCTTACGTACTACCGAGGGAAAAAAAGACCTTTTTAAGTTATTAATAATTAAAAATCCAAATTAGGAAAAAAAGCAAAAGAGACCGAGGGAAAAAAGACCTTTATAAGTTATTAATAATTAAAAATCCAAATTAGGAAAAAAAGCAAAAGAGACCGAGGGAAAAAAGACCTTTATAAGTTATTAATAATTAAAAATCCAAATTAGGAAAAAAAGCAAAAGAGATGATTGTTCAATTGGGGCCAAGTCCATCTGCCCTTTAGCGGTCCAAAGTTGCACCGGCCCGTTATCCTTCCACTGCAAAGAGCGGGAGGTTATCGCTGCTCTGTGAAACCAGCCTGACGCAATGCCCTCCACTTTAGGAGCAATGAAGCCCAGACTTTCGCTAGGACCGCAACACTCCAACTCTCCGCTTGGATTGGGCGGGCCAGAATATCGCAACCTTTGGGCCGAACAGTTGGACTAGACCAACGTCCAATCATCCCGATGCCCTCACTTGGGTCACAGGCTCTCGTTACTGAGCTCGGCGACCCTCTCCTCTGCAAACCTTATTATTAACTGTTATTCAGTATGATAAATTGCCTATGTGGGATACTCTGCTCTTTCACATTTTCACCCAAAAATAAAGAGGAAAATGACGACTCTTTGTCAATTCTTTCCATTGGCTATGCTTAATTGACGACGTTACCCCTGCCCATTTCTTTTTCATTTTAGCCAGATAATTCTCTTTCCCCTTCTGTCTTTACATATTTTTCTTTCCTCCCTGTAAATATATAAACATGTAATCAAAGAAAACTTCAATCACATAGTGCATCTAAAAATTTAAGCTTCTCAAAAAAGAATTAAACTAAAAAATAATTAAACCAAAAATTATACATTCTCAGACGAGTTTGTCGCACATGACTTGTTCAATGTAGTTTACCTGACTAATTCGATTTGCAGGATATTACGTTAATTCGGAGTTTATTCAGTGTGCACAGAAAGATAGTGACCGTTGATTCTCATTTCATAAAAAATGTCTCAAAAAAGATAGTGCATTTGGTGCATTTTCCAGGCCTTGGGCTATGTCTTGTCCTCGTCACCAAGCATAACAAGTTCTTCACACCTTCTACCTCCTCATGGTTATACTGTGAAATCATCCCACAGACAGCAATTCGACCAAACAATTTCATGTTAAGAAGCACCGCATCGAGCATGTCTCCTCCGACATGATCAAAATATATATCAATTCCTTCGGGGAAGTACCTAGTCATTATAACAGCATCCAACGTAATTTAAATGTCTCATGTAGACCAGACTAGGACAATATGAAGGTAAAAACGAGTGTTTATGTGTGATTAATTCACGGTATTGTAATAAGAAATTATGATTCAAAGCTATCAAGCTATCATTCAGAGGCGGATTTATGCTAGGGCTCACGTGGGCCACGGCCCCCCCTAAATTTTTAATTTTTTTAGTTTATATTAATTGTTTAGTGGGCTTTAAATTTTTTTAGTTTATATTAATCATGTTAGGGTCCACGTGGGCCACGGCCCCCCAAATCTTAATACTAATCAAATGTTTAGTGAGCTTTAAATTAAAATACTAAAGAAATAGATTAGGCCCATTAACGAATTGAGAATCCATTTGTAAAAGCCTATATATTATTAAAACTGATGAAAAANGTGCCCTTAAAGCATTGTAATTAGATTATGTTTTTATTATTAATAAAAACGACATTTATTATTGAACATATTTGCATGAAATATTATTGTCATGAATATCATAGTAAAATCCCTAGTTTATTGGATGTAACCATGATTTTAGTATATATAAAAGTTATATATACACGAGGATTAAAATTATGAATAATAAACTTAAATTTAGTCCGTGATGAAATTAATTAAAGTATGGGATCTTTAATTAAAACATCACTAATGCGGCCCATGAACATTATGAATGTGATTGTTTTATCCGGAACGTCGATGTAGAGACATCTAGATGGGGGCATTTATATATAATGAGATTATGTAGGACTAGGACCGATTTAATTAGATATTTCATAATAAATTTCGTTGTTAATATGAAATTCTATTTAAATAATAAGATGATCATATATGGACAAATCTTAATCGTAATGTGATTATAAACTCCTGTTCATTTCAATATGATTCTTAATTTGTTTGTTTAAAATTTGCAATTGTGGAATTTTTTCATTACTTGCATTTTAGATTTATATTTGAAATAAATGGCTGAGAATATGAATTCACAGACATGGAATCCATTCCTTATTGCGAGAAGTAGAAAGACGATTATCTCATTTGTTAATTCTGGAACTGAGTGATGGGCCCAACTAATTTATAACTAAGTTATAAATTAAACCACTCACTAGTGAATTAATAGTAAATGAAGATAAGAAGTAATTGAAGAGGTAAATGGAAAATTCCTAGCTTCAATTACGAATTGTCTATGGAGGATTAATCCATATGTAATGATTATATCAATGAACTACTCAAGTAAGATATTTCATAATGAAGAAGAGTGCAATTCCATATTTTTA
>NW_027358218.1:0-2752 GCF_012295235.1 Primulina huaijiensis | reverse complement strand
TCAAGTTAAACACCATACCTGCATAGTTGATCTCCTAGGGAGAGCTGGCCGTTTGGAGGAAGCAGAAGCTTTTATTCGATCCATGCATGTAAAACCTGATGTTGTCATCTGGAAAACCTTGCTATCAGCTTGCAAAGTTCATAGAAACCCAGACATGGCTGAAAGAATACACGCAGAAATTTTGAAAATCGATCCTCAAGATTCCGCGTCATATGTGCTCCTTGCAAATACCCAAGCCTCAGCTAAAAGATGGCTGGACGTGTCAGAGGTTAGGAAAACAATGAGATAGAATGGTCAAGAAAGAACCCGGGATAAGCTGGTTCGAAATGAAGAATCGAGTTCATCATTTCACAACAGGTGATAAATCCCATCCGCAATCAGAAGAGAGTGAATTGTACTTGAAATAAGTAACAGATGAACTTAAACTACACGGATATGTACCTGACACAGTTGTCGTTCTCCACGACATGGATATGGAGGAAAAGGAATATAATTTGGGGCACCGCAGTGAAAAACTAGCTCTGGCTTACGCTCTAATGACCACACCAGATTGCGTTGTAATTAGGATAATGAAGAATATACGGGTGTGCAATGATTGTCATGTTGTTATAAAGTACATATCTATCATCAAAAACCGAGAAATCATTGTCCGGGATGCTAGCAGGTTTCACCATTTCAAGAATGGACATTGCTCGTGTGGAGATTATTGGTAAGATTTTATCAATTTTTTTTTGTAATATATAGGTTGTACTCAAACTGCTAATTACACAATTAATGTACGAATTAATCATAATTTGTATATAATGATGGCCTAAAGGGTTTTTCACTTGTTGGAAATGTTCAGCTTGGTAAATTGATTAATTAGATTATTGGTGTTGTATTGGAAATTTCCATATAATTGGGTTTTTGGATGCACAAAAAATTTGTTGATATGCTTGAGGTTTATGGGTCTTTTTAAACAATTTTCACTTAAAGAGAATGTTTAATTAAACTTTTTTAAAATAATTTATGCGTTTACATGTCTTATCAGTTGTTTTATAAGTTTATGAGTTGTATGATCTTATTTTAAAATAAATTGTTAAATTTTTTTGAATAAAATAAGATAATGAAGTTTAAAGTTGTTGATCTATTTGATATTATAAGATTTTTTAAATTATTGTAATTATCAAAATGATATAACATTATAAAATTAATAAACACGGTTATTTTTAACATGTACGTATAATATATAGTTTTATATTTTTAATAATATAATAATATTAATTTTTATGTTAAGTATTATAAATGATATAATAATTATTGTTGTTAATATGCTAATTAGAATAGATTATATTAAAAACAATAATAAAGATAATATTAATAATTATTATTAGTTATTAATCAATTTCTATATTATGTAGACGAGAGTATGTTTGAAATGTTATAAAATATATGGGGACAATTCGGTCTTTAAAACACATTCAAAATTCTTAAAAAATTAGAGTAAAATTAATCGATTATTTTATAGTTTATAAGCTTTTTAAAACAAATATATATATCAAACAAAATTTAAGAGTTTATACGCTCTAAAACATCCTAAGTTGTTTAAGAGAGAGCTTATAAGCTCGGTCAAGCACTCTCAAAATCACTTTCGAGCTTTGCAAATATTTGTAATCTAATTTTTATATGGTTCAATATTTGTGGGATAGTTAGCAAAATAACATTGATTAAACATTTTTTAAAAAATAACTAACCGTCTCATTGAGAGGATTATTTTTTAAAAAAATTAGTTTGATCAAAATTATTTTTTAAAATTTTCCGTAATATTTATTGGTATTTCATATTTTAAAGTTTATCTTAGTTAAGTATCAATAATCAAAATACTATACTACAATATATATTTCCTACATAATCCTCCTCCATATTCATGAAACGATCATTCTAAAAAAAATATCAATATATTTTTTCACACTTTCTCATTTTATACAAAAATTCAAACATATCATCATTTAAACTTTGATAAAGAAAAACCTCATGCTATTAGATTTTCATCGTTTTATATGAATGATAAGACATTAAATGACATATCATTGTTTCATTTAATCTTTGACACAAATTCTCTGTATTTTTAGGCATAATTTGGTACACATGATAGGATAAACATGTGATATATAATATAAGGATAAATAAGATGTAGGATATTATATTTAATGTTTGGTATGATTTTAATAAGAGTGATTAAATTTATATATTAAATTTGTAATGACAAAATTAAACTGATCATAATAAACATAGGGAGAAATGAATATTTTTGTAACGCTCCGAAAATTTGAAGGCCCACGCGAACCACATGCATACAATTATTAAATTCTCTTGTATTTTAATTAAATGTTTTAATTGCATGAATTAATTATGTTGTGCATATTTGCATGTTTAAAATATATTTTTCTACATAGTTGCATTAAAATGTATTTTTAAAGGTTATTCGAGTTGCGATCGAGGATCGGAGACCGATGGCTGAAAAATAGAAAATGATTTTTATTAAATAATTGTTTTTAATTATTTAAAATATTGGTGATGTTTTTTCATATTTTTGAAAATAAGAGATTTTGAGACGATTTTATACAAAAATACGAACTTTCTGACAACCCGGCTAATAAATTCACAAACTTATTTTTACCAAAACCATTTTAATATTTTAATTAAATCTTAATTAAGATTAATGGGTCTAAATTGTTAGCTTATTAGGCCTAAGCCTTATTTAGTGATTTAA
>NW_027358217.1:0-26345 GCF_012295235.1 Primulina huaijiensis | reverse complement strand
TGTACACATTTGTGGGTATTTATAGAAGAGAATTGAAACTAACCGTTACAAATTTTTTGATTTTTTTATAATTTAATTCGAATTTAATTAAACTAGCCGTTACAAATTTTTTGGATTTTTTATAATTTAATTAGAATTTAATTAAATATTTAAAAAATAAAAAATTTACAACGGTTATAAATGAAAACAAAAAAAATAAAAAATATATATATAAAAAAACAAATCCAACCGTTAAAAAAAAGAAAAATTTAAAATATTAAAAAAAATATTTCAAATACGCGTGGGACCCACGCGAGAAAGAAAAAAATTAATCCAAAACGCGTGGGACCGTGCTTGCAAAAATAAATAAAAAAAAGAGAGAGATGGAAGTTCAAACATTTGAACGCCCCTCTCTCTCTTGAATGCTCATTTCACACCCCTATTGTGGGTGTTTTAAGCGGGTTATGCCCGACCACACTTGCAAAACCAACGATTTTGATTCCAATAAAAAGTAAAATTGAAATCAAATTGTTTCTATTAGGGTTGACAATTTCCTAAAATCCGACAAAAATTCTGATACTCGACAAAATGGAGGAGAGATTAAGGGGATTTTTTATCCGATTAAATAAATAGATAATCGGGTATGAGATGAAGATGAATATTAAAGAATTATACACATAATCGGCCCGCATATCCGATTATATATGATTTTTCGACTATAGTGTTATTTCTAATATGCTTTTTAGGGTGATCAAAATTTTTCTTTAACCGCCTGAACCGAATTGCACTTGACCGTTTTTTCCTAATATTTTTTAAAAAATGAGATTAAAAATAGTGATCATAAACAAAGTCGCATATATGGTTTGATTATTTTTTGTCAAGAACCACACCAACCTGTCACGCTTAAACCTCCTGCCATAATATTTGACATATGATTATATTAATTATAAATAACATATTCAATTAAAGAAGTAATCATTCACTATATCTCAACTCTTTTCAAAATTATTATTCATACAAAGAAAACTCATATTCTTCTTAATTATTTTTAGTATTAGTATTTTATTAAAGTAATTATTTCTTTTACTTCACATATTTTGTTTGAAGTTTGAAAGTTAAAAAATGACAAAATTTTATAAATATCATTTTTGTTGTGAGTGTGTTGTGTTGTTCAGTTATTAACTTACTTTTGAATCTTCATTATTGTTTTATCTAGTTTTATCTTTGTAAGATTTGAGTTATATTTTATATTTAAAAGACTTTATATTGTTATTGTTTTCTAATCAATTTGAATATATGTTTTAATATTTTTTATTTAAAAACAGCAAACCAAATGCAACCGCCTGAAATCGTAAAACTAATTTACATGTAAAGCCACGATGATTTTTTAAAAACACTAACTGACTATATATGGCAATTTATTTTGAATTTAAAAAAAAAAACTGCAAAACCACACTTTGATCAACCCTAATGTTTTTGTTGAATGATATTTGTTAGATAAAATGAAAAAAATTATTAGTATTAAGTTTATGATATTTTTGTTTGATAATGATATTATAATAAATTGTTTCTATTTTTTTTATTTTTTCTTTAATGTTTAATTTGTTAATTTTTATATCTTTTTCCTTATTGTTTTCAACAATTAGTAAATATTTATAGCTTATACGAAATAATTCAAATTTGTGAAAAATGCAACTATATGTGATAATATGATATTTGAGTAATGTATGTATATCCAGTCTTCCGACGAATATGAAGATGATGATGAAATTGTACTCGATGGGGATGAGGATGAAGATTAATATAATAAATGGGGATTAATACGGAGGATATAGTATCCTAACAAAATCAGACTCATTGTCATCCATAGTTTTTATTACTAGAGGTTTCAACTTTCAAGTATGCTTTTTAACAGTTACAATTAAAATTTATTATCAAATGTAAAAATAAAAAGAAAATGAATGATATAATATATGATCAAGATAACTAATTGTTTAATAATTATAATATAAGACAATATTAATATTTACTTTTTTGTTAAAAACTAAAAAATAAGAGGTTAAATTTTTTTGAATATTTAAGAGATTTATATTTTACCAAATCAGGAAGAATTACATCATAAATAAACTTAGGATTAGGAGAAACTCATCTTACCATATATGGTATAGAAACAACTTCTCTTGTAAGAGTATGAGTAGCCTGATTCGTTGATCGATTCACAAAAACAAAACTAATAGAAGCAAAATCCAAAATTAGAAGTTTATAAACTTTTACAATTAATAAACCCAAGCTTGAAGAATCTGGCTCAAGAGAATTAAGCGATTCAATGACCAGAAGAGTATCAGATTTGACAATGATATGCTGCAAACATAAGCTCTTTAGCCAATCAAGAGCTTCTAAAGTTGGAGAGAAACTGTCAATCAGTTTACCATGCATTTCAGCAACGACTATGCCAAGAGAGTTTCTTAAGATGCAGCCATAGCAAATGCGAGGAGAACCTTCGAAAACCGCTGCATCCATATTGCATTTCAAAAGGTTTTCTGGAGGCTTTTTCCATCACACCTCCCTGTTGTCTTTTGTAAACGTAGGTGCTGAGCATCATTATTTCTTTTATGCTCACGTTGGAGAATAAAATTCCACCACTCCACAACTGATGTCAATTATGTAAATTTACTGCTAATAGATGTAAGACACCTAGCATTTCTTGCAAAATGGCACGAAACCGGCGCATGAAAGTTAGTTTCTGGTTCATGAAGGCACAATGGAGACCATTCGGGTACATTCACTCGACTACACTGAAGAGTTTTTCTGGTAGGCAAACATGATGAAAAAGTTCTCCATATGAAATTTCAAAAACTTAGCAGGCATCCTCAACTTGCAAACATTATGAAAGTGTTCTCTTCCTTTGTTCCCAACTCTAGTTAAGTGTTGATTCAAAAATTGTTTTGTTGCTCCAAATTTTGGCTACACAGATTGACATTCTAGAGTTTTGGTTATTTATTTATTTATATTTTATGATGTAATTTATTTAATTGATTTGTTAAGAAATATAGTTTTTTGTTTCTTCACTAGTATTGGTTTTGTATAAATTCGGTTTTTTTTCTATTGATTGTTTTGTCGTGAGGTGTCGCACAAATTTGTTCACTTGTAACACACTTGTGCGTAATTATCTATGTGTTATTTTTAATTAAGTTAATTATTTGTGCATTAAATTATTCTGTTGCTTGTTGCCATAATGTGTTACAACATCTTAAACAATACTTATATCTGATACACACAATTCTTACTTTTATGTTAAACAAAATTATTTCACATGGTATCAGAGCCTACTCTTGACTTTACTAAGTGAGATTCTTGTTATTTTTGTTTAACAAGTAAAATTCAATGGACGTGTCACTTGCCAACGCTGCCCTATGACTACCTGTCTTGGATGGATCCAACTACGCTATTTGAAAGTCAAAATAAGAATCTATATCAAGTTCAAAGATGAAGAGCATGTCAATGAGTTGTCAATGGTTGGACTCCACCAAAAAACGTTAATGAAGATGGTGGCAGCCAATTGATGAAGTCCAAATTTCGAACTACAATTTAAAAGCATTAAATTTCATCTTCACATCAGTTGATATAAGCATGTTCAGTTTGATTGCCAACTGCGTTTCTGCTAAGGATGGATGAGAAATCCTTCAAAACCATTGTGAAGGATCTGAAAGTGTACGAATAACGAAGTTAAGAATGCTAATATCTCAATTTGAAAGTTTGAGGATGGAATAAACTAAGATAATCACTGAGTATGGTCGTCGCTTGAGAAAGATAGTTAATTAAGCGTTCAGCCTTGGCGATCCACTTTCAAATGAAATATTGGTCAGTAAAGTATTACGATGACTTCTAGAGCGCGTCAATATCAAGATCTATGCAATTAACGAAGCACAAAATACAACTAAGCTCGCACTAGATGACTTGATCAGCTCCCTTCATACTTTCAAGATAAACAAGGACTTACAAAAGAAGGACAAAGTTAAAGCTATATGAAATTATGAGACCCAAGTATAACAAATTTCTTCCCAGCAATTTTTTTTTGTCTGTCTTACTTTCCTTTCCTTAATCACCGATGTTTGCTGGAAGGTTTGAACGACACATCCATAGTGCTTATTCCTAAGAAGAATCGGCCAGACACAATCGTTGATTTCCGTCCAATATCTTTGGGGGTGTATTCGTTGCAGAGATTTGATGACTTTTTTTAAATAACAGACTTTTGTGGAGTTTACATATTTCTACCGACTTTTGCAGAATCTCACAAATTTTTAAATATTTTCACATAATCTTGTAGATTTATTTTGCATAACTTTTATTGACATTTTTAAACTTTTTAATAGAATCCTATGGATTTTGTAATTTATTATTATGATTTTTTTAAAATTTATTTGAACTAACAATTGAACGTGAATAACTTTTACTTATTTCAAATATTTCTCTCTCAATAAAATATTTTTTACATATTGATTTCACGAATGACAACAAAATAAGTCAGTACTAAATTTATTGCTATTAAACTTCAATTGTTCAAGTCAATTCAACATGTTTATTTAAATAATTAATATTTTTTTAAAAATACATAATTATAATTTTCAATAATAATAAATAATTAAACTGAAAATAATTTCATTTATTTTAAATAAATTTTTGTATAAAAAATATATCAATTTTGTTTTTGACAATATGTCAAACAAAAAAAATTAAACAACACAATTATTTGTACATGAAAATAAATAATAAGTATGTTAAAATATCTGCAATTAGTGTAAATTTATAAAATTTTAATATATTTAATTTATTATGGTTATTCTTATATATGTGTGTTGATAAACTTCTAAAATTATTTATTAATCACACGCATTTATATAATAAAATATTTTTTTGTTACGTAGTGTAATAAATTTTTATATTTTTTTAATAAATCTAATTTTAAATTTTATGAGGTTTGTGGTTGTAACTCCTAAAATAAAATGAACGATGTTAATAATTTTGATTTTAAACTATTGTTAGCAATAAACACTACAAGAAAAAAGGCCTACGACAACGGTTTTTTCCCGTTGTTGTAGGCCTTTTAAAATTGTCGTTAAAGCCCCTGTGGTTAAAGGGTGTGCTCAAAGACAACGGTTTTTATCCGTTGTTGAAGCTACAATTTACGACGGTTTTTAACAAATCGTCGCATATAAATATTGCGACGGATTTTTGTTAAACCGTCGCTAACTTTAGCGACGGTTTTTAATACCGTAGCGACGGTTTTTAATACTGTCGCTAACATTAGTGACGGTTACGCAATGCATTCTGTCGCTAATATTAGCAACGGTTTTTAATACCGTCGCTAACATTAGCGACGGTTACGCAATGCATTCCGTCGCTAATTTTAGCGACAGTTCATTCATGATTTCCGTCGCTAATATTTTCAGTAAAATAAAAAAAATTAATTTTAACAATTTAATAATTCTAAAAAAAACTTGTAATTTGAATAGACTAAGATCTTAACTAAAACTTAAAAATTTAACAAAAAATAAAACGAAAAAATTTACATAAATAAACGGAGGTTTCAAAAACTTGGAACAATTTTTTAAAATTACCGAAACTAAAATTATGTAAGAAAAATTTTAAGTGTTGTGAAGTTGTGTGTTTTAAAATGGACAGAGTGAGTGGGTATTTATAGAAGAGTTGCGACGGGTTTTAGTTAAACTGTTGCTAATAGCGACGGTTTATTAATGACCCGTTGGCAATTTATAATTTGCGACGGTGTTGTCTGAACCGTCGCTAATTTTAGCGACGGTTATGCTAACACCATCGCGAAAATTAGCGACGGTGTAATAGCAACCGTCGCTAAGTAAAAATATGCGACGGATTTATTTAAAATTGTCGCTAAATATAGCGACAGATATTATACCGTCGCTATATATAGCGATGGTTGGAGGAAAAACTGTCGCTAATTTAAAAATAGCGACGGTTTATATAAAACCGTCGCTAAATATAGCGACGGTTTCATTAAAACTGTCGTTAAAAACGTTTTACATCACGTGGAACAGTTTAAGAAAACCGTTGTCAATTGTCAAAAAAAAACACGCTAATAGACAACGTTTCTATAAACCGTTGTCTTTGACCCTAAAAAACGCTCAAAAGACAAAGGTAACCGTTGTCATTGACCCTAAAAACCGTTGTCTTTGACACCTATAAAAACCGTTGTCTTTTGTTTAAAAAACACACCTACGACAACGGTTTTCACTAAAACCGTTGTCAAAAAGCATGTCGTAGGTGTGTTGTTGAAGTTGATTTTTCTTGTAGTGAAAAAAATCTGTTTTTAAAAATTAAAGAAAAATATATGGATGAGAAAAGAATGAAAATTAGTGTATGTATTGAGTACATAAGTTTGAGAGATTTTTCAATTAAATGTACGTCCAAATCTTTAAGTTTGTTGTACTTTAGGCTTTAATTCTTGTAGTCAATAGAATTTCACGGAGTCTTTAAAATTCTATTACAATTTGAATAGAAAATGTGACATACAAAATAGTATCTAAAGTGATTGCCAATCGATAAAAGGGAGTTTTCACCATCGCGAAGTGCTTTCACTCCGGGCCACTTTATTACAGACAATGTTATTATTGCTTGGTCACAATTTAAAACGCAAAAAGCAAGGCAAAAGAGGTGAGACAGCTTTGAAAATTTATATTTCTAAGGCTTATGATCGAATTGAATGGCCGTTCCGTAAACGTACATGATGATTCGGCTGGGCTTCCATAGCCGATGGGTCGATCTTATTATGTTCTGTGTCTCTTCTATGCGTTACCCGGCGGTTCATAATGGGCATGAGATTGGTCCAATTATTCCTCACCGAAGGCTTATCTACTCTTTTGCTTTCAGAAAATAGGAGAGATGATCTTCACAAAATTAAAGTGGTGGCCCATGCAGCACAATCAGTATCTCATCTTTTTTTTGTTGTTGACGATAGTTTCATCTTTTTCAGGGCATCGGAGGAAGAATGTATATGTATCCAAGAGTGTCTTCGTTTGTATGAATTGGCTTCGAGTCAGCTTGTGAATCGTGCAAAATATTCTCTCTCTTTTAGTTCTAATGTGACCCTGGGGATGAAGAACCCAATTTGTACATCCATGGGTGTAAGTTACACTACTAATCTCATTGGGCGTAATAAATCTGATGTATTTGCTTTCTTCAAAGAAAAATCTTGGAACCATGCACGTGAATGGCAGGAAGCATAATTTTTTATCTCGTGCTGGTAAGGAAATTTTATTGAAGTCGGTTGCTCAAGCTATTCCCTCCTAGGTCATGAGTGTTTTTGCACCGCCAAAGTTTTTGTGTGAGGAGTTAGAAAGCATGATAAACTCTTTTTGGTGGGGAAGGGCAAGCGATAATCGTGGCGGTTTGCGCTGACAGTACTGTTGGGATAATCTAAGCAAACACAAGAAAGATGGGAGCTTGGGATTTCGAAAAATTCACGAACATAATATGGCACTTTTGGCAAAAGAAACCTGGAGGTCACTCCTCGAGGCCTCCCCTAAATCTCATATGTTCATCCTCGAGGTAACTCCTTTCCAATGTGTTGGGAGCTCACGCCTTACGTGAAATATTTGGAGCACAACCTTTTCTCAAGAGCTCGTCAAATATTTACTGGGAGCACCAACCCTCCTTCGTTAAAGTCTCTAATGATTTGACTCAATGATTCGATCTCGACAATAGCTCATATGGCATTTGTTGAACAGTAGAACTCACATATCTCTAGAATCATATGATATCATCCACTTTGGGCATAAGTCGTCGTGGATTTGTTTTGGACTCTACCCAAAAGTTCTAATACAAATGTAAACTCATGGTTTCTCCATATATTTTTCAATGTGAGATTTTGATTGCATTCCCGACAATGTACAAGAGAGTGGCAATTGGGATTTGGATCTCTTGAGAGGCTTTTTAATGAGAGGGATCAACGTTTAATTCTTTTTATTCCATTGAGTAGGTTTTCTAGTGATGACTACTGGATTAGGTGGTATGACAAGTAAGGGTGTCACACTGTTAAAAGTGGGTATAATATTCTAATGAAAAATCGAGTCCAGATTCTTACCACGGTCGGAGTTAGCTTGACTGCTGATTTGGATATTGAATATCTCAGCAAAAGTTCGAAATTTAATTTCTCTGGAGGAGTTTATCAAATTTCTGCCAACCATGAAGGCATTACAATTTCGTAGAGTGGATGTTCCCGCGTGGTGGCCCCCTTAGCTTTGTCATCATGAGTCCAAAGATGGGCTGCATGCATTGGTTTCCTGCCCATTGGTGAGAAACATTTGGAGCCTAACTTCGATTAGTAGCAATATTGGTTTGGCAACTTCTCTTTTTGATTGGTGGAATCACCTTTAAGTCTGCATTGGTTCACACCTCTGGAACCTTTTCTCAAGTGTATAATGTTGATGCTGCGGTGTTTTGTGATCCTCCTCGCATGGAATATGGGTGCTTGCTCAGAAATTCTTCAGGTTCGGTCATTGAGGCAATCCATGGCAGCATCACGGGTATTCAAGATCCATCAGTAGCGGAAGCCTTGGCCATCCGTGAGGCTCTTAGCTGGCTTAAAGATTTACACTTTCCGAACGAGTAAGATGCTAAGCTAGACATTGACGCTTTAGATTTTCTAGCCTTAATTCGACTCTTCCAACCTGGGTTTAATTTGTTAGTTGGAGATCTTAAATTCCTTGCAAAAGGATTTCAATCTTGTTTTTTTTTTCCGTAAGAGATGAGCGAATCAAACTGTTAATATTTTTGTTAAAGCATTTGATTCTTTGTCATATTTAGAATATAGTTTCTCATTCGTTTTTTATTTTGTTGTAATTTTAAATGAATTTTAACGAAATTTTTAATTTTATTTTTTTAAAAAAAAGCATTTGATCCTATTTATGGAATTAATGCTCAAAAAATTTCAAACTCCACATATTCATTCTAATATTTGCCCTTTTTTTAAGGGAGACCTCTTTCTCAAAAGCTTGTTCAACGAAATATTTTTCCTCCACGAATTTAATTTGATATCTCAATTTTCCATGCTCCCTCCACAAACAATTCTACGAGAAAAATTTACGTTTTAAAATTTTTTATATCGTCTTTTTTCTGAAAAGATAGAATTGTTTCATGTTCAATTTTGTTTTGCTCGTCATGCCTAGTTGATCTTTATGCACATACATATCTTTTATCGCCATTAGCATGGATCTTGATGTCAAAGATCCTATCTTTTTTCACGTTCAACTTTAATTTTATGGATCATTTTGGTGTTTCTGTGTACATATTATGATATATGTTTCACAAATTTAACCGCTAAATCCTCTGGAGTTAGTATTCCCTGAGGTTGGAATGGATGCTTTCTTCATGTTTGTGAAATGTTCCCAATGAAGAACGTGTTGGCATCCATCACCAGACTTGTCAATTTTTTTCATTCGATTTTAATTCTTTAAAAACGCAGCAGTCCCTCTTTTCCATCGTTAAGTTTGTGTTCTGTTGTTTGATAATTTGACTCGATGGCTTATCATGTTACCACGAGGTCTCAATCCGTGTCTTCGTCGCAACAACCGTTGGCTCAGAGATTAACAGATGATCCGGTGACGCATAAAACCGCTCAAAGTACAGTCACGTGCGCGTATCAAGCGCATATAGCAGGTTTTTGGCGCAATGTAATGGTATTGTGGAGCAAGAATCTCATGAACCACTCTTTAACCATATCTGTCGATAGTGTGGAGCATGATCGTGTTTACACGTGCAAAGTTGATCTTAAACCTTGGCATTTTTGGGCCAAGAAAGGTTACAAGACCTTCGAGGTAGATGGCAACCAATTAGAGGTGTATTGGGATATAAGATCAGCAAAGTTTTCAGGCAGCCCTGAGCCCTGCACGGATTTTTACGTGGCCTTAGTCTCGGAAGAAGAAGTGGTCTTATTATTAGGAGACTACAAGAAGAAAGCATACAAAAGAACCAAATCGAGACCGGCCCTTGTTGATGCTTTGATGTTTCACAAGAAAGAGCATGTTTTTGGCAAGAAGTCTTTCTCTACAAGGGCAAGATTTGATCAGAGGAAACATGACCATGATATTGTTGTGGAAAGCTCGACCTTAGGGTCTAGAGATCCCGAAATGTGGATTAGCATAGATGGGATTGTGTTGATACACATAAGGAACTTGCAATGGAAATTCAGAGGTAATCAGACTGTGCAAGTCGACAAGCAGCCGGTCCAAGTGTTTTGGGATGTGCATGCGTGGTTGTTTAGTGATCCTGGATTGAACCATGGGTTGTTCATCTTCAAGCCGGGGGCACTCGATGACGGGGATAAAGAGGATAATAGTCGATCCGACGTGAGTGATTGTAGTGGAAATAGCAGGTATTATTCAACTGTCAGCTATTCTAAGGCCTCACAGTTCTGTCTGTTTCTCTATGCTTGGAAGATTGAGTGATATAAATGCTTGAAAATTTGGGAAAAAGTTGCATTTTAAGCTGGAAAGATGAGATATATGCGTGCGTGATGGGATTTTCTCAGAATTGCACCCCTATTTGTTGCTGATTGTTCTGTCATATTCTTGAATTTTGTTGCTGGAATTTGCCATTCGATCATCTGGATTCAATAGCATATCGATTTCGTGTCAAGTTCTGAAATATCTAAACCGTGTCAAAATTATCATATCCTAGTCCCACATGCATTCTGCAGGCAAGATGATACATGATGGATCTCATTAATGTTCCATCATTAGCAATTACTTCACGTCAAAATCGTTTAGGAAAATGAACAGCTCAGGATGTTAGAAATTGGCAGACAAACCAATCGAATCAAGATGAATGATAGCCATTCTGTCACATTCGAGCTCAAACTTGAATTTTGTGTTAAAAAAAAGAGCTTTAAACTCCAAAAACAAACTAATTTGGGTTTGTGTTAGCTCCACTTAAAATTTCGAACAAAATAATTTGTACTCACTCTTCGGACTAAAATATATATATATTTGAACATGTTCGAGTTTTACTTAAATATAAAATATTTATCAAAAAATATTTTAGTCGCGTAAAAATGTTTGTCCGTCTCTAAGATTTATTTTGATTTACAGAGAACTCGGGCCCCAGTTGATGAAACCGTAGCACGCAAAATTATTTGTCTTGGCCCAGCCCATTTAGTTGGGCTATGATTTAAGATGAATTGACACTTGTACTCATTTGAAATAAATTTTGCTTAATTTGTTCAAAACATGAATTTTCACATAAAAGGATGGCAACTTTTCTCACAGGTTTGAGCCCCTGCAGGGAAAACCCGAAACGGAGATGGGGATCCCCTATTTTTTCGGGTTCGGGGATTTTTTTAAATATCCAATGTAGTTCGGGACGGGTATGAGATTACTATCCACATCCCCGAAATACCTGAACACATCCCGAAAATAATATCAATAATAAAATAATAGTATTATTAATATTAATAATATAATAATATCATTATTTTTTAAAATATTAATAATAATATTATTATTATTATTAATATTGATATTGATATTGATATTAATATTATCTCTAATAATAATAGATAATAATAAGTTTTGGTTTGAGAAAATCTCTGAATTCATCATCGTCTTGTCAAATTAATATTTTTGAAATGGAGATGAGGGTGGAGATAGGACGTTGATCCCTGAACCCGAAAAAGAGGGGATGGGGACGGATATGGGGGTGGGGATGGAATTCGGGGATAGGGATATGAATGGCAAACCCGCCTCTGTCCCGGCCAATTGTCATCCCTATTCCTAGCTAAGGAATATGAACAGAAACTTTTACAATAAAATAGAGTCTAAAAATAAATTTAATTATGTCAATATTTACAATCCAAATAAAAACATAAAATTATTTGGTCAAAAAGTGAATTTACCTTATTGGCCCTCGTGGTTAGAGCCAATCTCTTCTCACGTAAAGATCCAAGAGACAGCCTCATTGCTAGTCATATAATGCAAAATAACTTCTTTGATAGTAATAGCATATGACGACCAGAGAGTGAAATTACTGTATTGACCCTGAGGAAGTTAGAAGTCGATATAAGACAAGCCCATGATGCTAGTCATATATGGCAACTAATCCTACGGTTATGGTTACAATTATCAAAAACCAAGTTGCGTCCCACTTGACAAAGTTGTCAAATAGATGTTAGGAATTGTAGTTTGAAACATGACCCAAGCATGACCTCTTTTTATTCGAACTTTTCCAAGTCAAAATATAATACTTGTGAAGGACTGCTTTCGTACACTTGCAATTCGGTTGCAGTTTTGTTCTTTTGAGTAATTAAAAACGAACATTAAAAGATCGATCAAGTGCATGAAACATAGGCGTAGCCGAGTTGGTATTCGGATGACAGATTCGACTTTTTAAATTGACAAAAACTTGTGTGAGACGGTTTCACGGGTCGTATTTTGTGAGAGAGATCTCTTATTTGGATCATCCATGAAAAAGTATTACTTTTTATGCTAAGAGTATTACTTTTTATTGTAAATATCAGTAGGCTTGACTCGTCTCACAGATAAAGATTCGTGAGACCGTCTCACAAGAGACATACTCTAAATAAAATATCATTTAAGGAAAATCGGACCTAAATAATTCACGAACTTCAAGGAAGTATATTGGGTGGTGAGGTTTTTGCACAGAAAGCCCCAAAAAACAAGAATAAAACATGTGCTTAGCAATAAGGATTTTGGATTTGGGAGGGGTGAATTTCAAGAGCCACGCCTTTGGATTGAATCAAGGAGACAGGACCACTGACTAATAATGCACACTACATTATTATTATTATTATTATTAAGGGAATGTTTGTTGCTTTGATTAGCGTGGTAATCTTAATTTATAACTAAGATCTCCAAGAAAAGGTTGGATTAAGGACAAAGGAATGTGAGCAAAAAATTATAGTTGAACATCATAAAGTGGGAACCACTTTCTTGCCCTGGCTTGACCTAATTATCCATGTGCTATGTCGCACAAATAGTAAGATTAAGACATCGCTTGACTCGTAAGATGAGATGATGATTGATGCGATGATAACTTGAAAGATAAAGATAACATAAATATTCTTTAACTCTAACTATTGTAAAACTCAAATCAGACTTGAGGCGATGCAAGAATGTTTTATCTCATTGTTTATTCCAAACTGTGTATACCTTGAATATTCTTAATTTTTATGTATGTAGTATCTAAAACACATACATCTATGCATTCAATTTGTAGTGAATTGAGATAAGCCTCTCTCAACAAGGGACGAGCCTGATTTCGATTTCAGATGATAGCGAAAAAACATCACCTCATGTAATCGGAAAAAAAACGCATACCATTAAAATATCTTAATGTAGGGGAAAAAATGTCCCTTATTTTCCCATGTATCTCTTATCCTTTTAATCATCTAATAATTATACTGTTGGAAGCAATAATTATGTATGTTATAAGATAAATCAATATGTGTCGTTTAGGTTGATGTATGATTTAAAATATTTAAGTTGTATAATTACCACCAACTATAACTTGTGGTACATCGACAAATATTTTATCTTACAAATGATATCAATGTCAGTGTCACGTGTTTGATTATCATATATCGCAAGAAATGCAATTATTGGGAAGTTTATTTAGAGCAATAATTATCCTACTATGAAACCGATTAACACATAATTATGAAGATATTGTACGGTTTAATAAAAATTGAATGCCATCCTTACCTCTGTTTCTATTTGTGTGAAACTTGAGCAAAAGTTTAACCCAAAAATAAATGATAAATAATAAAATAAAAGGCATACTTTAAAGTAGGCGTGCCACTTTCGAGCTCTTCCATTGTGGACATCATCATTACACTCATCATTAAGAGATGAAGCACAACTTTAATCAAATCAAAGAAAGAAGAAGAAAATGATGACTTCATAATGTAAATCTTCAACTTTTGAGCAAAAAAAAGTTAGATTTTGTTGCTAAAATGATGATAACTAATCATGAATCTGAAAGTCAGAACTAATGACACCATTCATGTTCAAGTACACTTCACACATACTTCCATATAAAAAATCAGTAAACTGTTTTTTGCAAGAATCAGCTCTTGAAAATCATGAAATCAACTTTTATGTTGGTGAATAATATTTGGGTTTTGGATGGTAAATTGTGGTGGCTGCTGCATGGCGAATGGGTAGTTTACAAATGGTGGTAATGAAAAATTTGCAGGAAAACTATTGAAAAGGTCATTCTTCTGGCCTAATGCTTCAAGGGCTTTGATTTGTGACCTTAAAAACTTGAGGTAGTTCGCAGCCTCATCAAGCATCGATGCAGTATCCATTTTACTCCCACCAGGCACCAGCCTCTGTAGAACCCTGATTTTCTCACTGATTCTTTCCCTCCTCTGCCTCGCAGCCACGGTTTGCGGGTCGTTAGATATCTTCACGTTCTTTCTCTTGGGTTTCTCCACGGCTTCGACCCCGAAATTCACTGGCCTAAAAGCTGCAGCACGGTAGATCATCTCTTTCATCTGTGCAATGGCCTCTGAGTCAGGCTCGTCGAGAGACGATACCGATGAGGTAGCTTTCTGGAAATTGATGTTTGTCGACGAAACGGGCCGTTTTTCCGGTCTTGAATTTGTGGGGTTTTGGTGGTTTGGTGAAATGAGATTGAAATTGGTGTCTTCAGATGTAAAAGAATCAAGATTTTGGTGCTTGCTTTCTAATCTCCTTCTTTTGGGTGCATTAGTCTCTTCATATTGTGTGACACAAGATCTGGCCTGGTTGATCGTGGTACGATCATTTTCGGATATTCGCAAAAGCGTCTGCGTCTCCTCATCTGATGATAATAACGCGACTGATGCGACGGATTTGACAGTAGAGTCGAACTTGCCACTAAAATTCCATGATGGTTTAGTGGCATTAAACTCGTATGTTGGGAGACAAGATTTGGACTGATGGCCCATTACATGCTTATTTGATAATGGTTTTGACATTGTTTCCATTTCTGTGCCACCTTTGGCCTTGTTAGATGATACTAACGAGGCTGGTGCAAGGGATTTGAAGTCAGCATCAAGAGTTCTTGTAAAATTCCATAAATTCTTGCAATCCGAGAAGATCATCGAAATCCCATCGTCCTCGACCGATGCATTATCCATCTGGCTGTTGGACGTCGAGAGTAAGCACTCTAGGGATTCAAGAGATACCATATTCGACGACATTCCAGGCATCATCTTCTCATGGCCATTCTGTGGATTCATTGAGAATTCTTGATCTGGAGACAAGCTCCATTGTGAGATCATGTTGTGGGATTGATCAGTTTTCTGAAACTGTTCCATTGGATTGAATACATTTCCTGAAATGCCAAACTTTCCACTGCCACAGAGAATGATGTTTGAATCAAACTTCATCGGGTTTTCTTGGAGTTCATGTTCTTGATTGCGCCAATTATCCATCAGATGGAGGGGGAAAAAAGACAAGAAAAATACCTTCAGCCCTGAAAATCCAAGAAAAATTTACATCAATACATCATACCTAAAGACTTTGATAAAGTAGATTCGGAAGAAAAATTCAAGAAAACAAGAAAAGTCGATGAAATTTTGAAAACTTTTTATCTTCACCACCCGTTGTTCCTGCTGGGTTCGGCCCCAAAAAACAAAGATTACCTTGTTTAAGACCAATATTCCGATGCCCTTTTCCAGAATCTGCGATTAGAACCGAGAGAAAAAATAAATAAATAATTTGAACTGGAAAAAACTCGGAATTTTATGAAGAATCCAGTGAAATAGCAGCTGCAGCCACCAGTTTCAACTCGAATTAAACCGAGGGAAAGTTGAAGAAAACAGCCATTGCTAACGTCAGATTCAGCTGCAAAGTTTTGTCCATAACCAAAATCGAGACAAAACAGAATTCAATGTAACTNAAAAAAAAAAAAAAAAGCCAAACAACAGAGAAGCAAGAAGAAAAAGAAAGAAATTGATATTCTTGACAAAAAGAATTTTTTGACATGAACCTTAATTTTGCTATTCAGAAACAAAACAGATTAGGGATGAAATATAGGTAGGCATACGTGCTTATATAGAAAGGATGAAAAAAGAGGCTTCGATATATATATATATATATATATATATATGAACATGTTAATTGAACAAATAATTTAATAAAATATTCATAGTTTGTTGACATGAGATGCAATTTGTTTGAAACAGATTTTTGGTTTTTTAATTAGTATTTGTACGTACCTAGATTTAGTTGAGTAGAAAATGAGATTAGATAATATGGATGGTAGTCATATATGGAGTTATAGATTTATTAAATAAGGTTTTAAATATTTTTTTTTAAATGAAGAATAAGTACCTTTTTCTATGTACTATTATTTCGTTTTAGTGCTGACATGACGTCAAAGGTCCACAATTTTCAGGTTATCGCATCAGTATTATCCAACGTTACATACGTGAGCAAAATAGGATTAAGAACAAAAACAAAGTTACAAAATGATGTAGCAAAAAAAAAAACTAATGTAAAACTCGTGTAAGACGATTGATGTGAACTCGCTGAAATGGATGAGTCGGGTAGGGAACTCCAACATGTCAAATCAATAATTTATAACGTTTGGAAATTTGAGTGAAGATAATGGCTTCAATAGCACCTGCAAACAAGGAAATGAACTCGTTAATGGGTGTCGGAGGGGTGTCCGGCGTGGCCACTTCGATGCTTAAGTCAACAGGCTTTTTTGTGAACACAATCAATATGTAAGTGCTTGAGTAATCAAAAGTTTCAGAATCTGTAAATGACATTAATATCTGCTATTTATAGTAGAAAATGGGTAGTTACCTCGATTCCAGCGTCACCTACTAAGTATGGCAAGTCGTCTGCCCATATTCTAGCTTCTGATGACTTATAGGACACTCCAAATACAAGTTGCTCTGACAGATTAGACTGCCTGTACCAATCATACTCGAGTGTGGTTCAATTCTCGAGGTGGCCCGGGTAGTCGGTTACCCGAGTGCTTGTATGAGAGCCCGGGATATGATAACTGCTCGGGAAGAAGTGAAGTGCTCGGGAAGCTGACTTCTGATGTGGACCTCCCAATTAATATTTCGGGTCACTGATGGTCTGGGCCTTTACATGGGTATTACCAACGATCTTATATGAATGTCAATTTTATTGTAAATATGAATATGATTAATTCGTCTCATAGATAAAAATATATGATATTGTCTCAATATATACATACGTAGAAGACTATTGTCTATACGAATCTCTAGTGGTAGGTGAAGAGCATGAGATTTCAGAAAAAAAGCAAATTGAAGATTAATTTACTATTTTTCAAAAATAAATAATTAATTTGATAATATTAAATAATAATATATTTTCGTGAAGTGGGAGAAAAGCTTGACCTCCTTTTTTGGCTACAGATGCTACGCCATGCGCTCTGTAAAGATGCTGAGCAGTGCAATTATTAACAGTAAATAAAGCTGCTTTATACTAATAGAGTTTACTAATCATTCATTAATAATCACTAATTTTTGTTTGAAATTTCTTGCCTTTTAAATTTTATTTATCCACTTCAATTTTTTTTATAATTTTCCAATAAAAGTAAAATCTACCATTTTTTTTTGTGATTTTTAGTTGAAGAAGAATTTTAATTTTTTTTAAAAAATATAAATATTCGATAATTTGGAAAACATTAATTTGACTTCATATTCAACATTTTTTCATTGATGGGAACTTGATAGTTATCAATGGCCACAAAATGTACATAACATGTTTATTCAAAGTGGGGTCTCTAATTTATTTTCTTCATCTACTAAAATTCAATTAATCGATAATAAAAAATTCAAAAATGAAACAAGATAAAAACTTATGTGAGACGATCTCACTAGTCGTATTTTATGAGACGAATATCTTATTTAGGTTATCCATGAAAAAATATTATTTTTTATACTAAGAGTATTATTTTTTATTATAAATATCGAGAGGGTTGATCCGTCTCACAGATAAATATTCGTGAGATCGTCTCACAAGATACATACTCATGAAACAAATAGAAACTTTTAAAATCCATAAAGTTAGTCTTTTATGTTCTATTATTTAAAGTAGTAGTAGAAAATGTGATAAAAAAAATGTATGTATAATTTATATATGCAATGCTTTCTATTATAATATATAAAAAAAAGTATATATCGTGTGAGACGGTCTCATATGAGTCGACCGATACATAAAAATAATATTTTTTATGAGTTGAGTCGATTAAAACATATTTCATATACAATTTGATAGGAGTTTAGTGATAAAGAATATTTTATTTTAGATCAAGTGAGTTGGAATATTAAAAAATGGTGTCAGAAAATGGAATACATAGACAGTAATGTACTTGGAATTTGGTTGCTACTTGGATTTTGTCTCGTCATGATCTCAACTCTACACTATTCTTATCATTTTAAATTATCTCGTATTTTTTGCTCAATTATTTAATAAAAATGAGATAAATAACAGAATACATAAAAAATAATATATACTTTTAAATTATTTTTTATTACTTAAAAAAAATCTTTTAGAATAATATCGGTAAATGTCTCCTCATTGTTATAGTGAAAAAATAAAAAATAAAAATTGATGGAATGTTGGACAAATTAAATTTTAAAAATGGATCTCCATGAAATTGGTAAATATTTTTAATTTTGATGGATACAACTCTTTTTATTCTATTGTACTGCTCACTTATGCATGCATATAGACCCGATCAAAGATCTTTATATGTGATATGTGTCAACTCTGTTCATATTTACAATAATAAGTAATATTTTTGGCATAAAATGTAATAATTTTTTATTAATGACTCAAATAAGAGTTTTGTCTCATAAAATTAACTTGTGAGACCTTCTAACAAAAGTATTTGGGTTATATATATTTTTTTATGATTGTTAAAGTTGAAAATAATAAATTTCAATTCAAATTGATTCAAAACGTAACCATTTAAAACTATCGAAAACCGAAACCCAAATTATATTCAAACAATCTGTCTCAGGTTTCACCATTTTATTAGAACCTTCAATTTTGGAACCATGGCACTTATTCAAGAATTTTTATCAGAATTGTTTCAAATGTAATTGAGAAATATGCATTTTTTTAAGAATAATTATTCATATAAATTTAATTATTATTTATTAACCAAATAAGAAAGAGACACAAAGAATAGCACCTAGTTTTCTGAGGCTACCCCCACATGCACCCCATCAGTACAGCTCACTGAATGGGTTCCCATGGCAATTTCTTGCTAATTTTAAATTTATCAATCATCAATAAATATAAAATCTCTATAAATTTATAAATATTAAAATAATGTCAACGCTTATATTTTCTTTCATTCCCCAGATTTTTTTTTAACTTCAAATATTTCTTGATATTTTGTGTAATAAATATAAGGCAAAAACTTGTGTGATACGGTAAAAAACGGGTCGTATTTTGTGATACGGATCTCTTATTTGGATCATCCATGAAAAAGTATTACTTTTTATGCTAAGAGTATTACTTTTTATTGTGAATATCAGTGAGTTTGTCTCAGATAAAGATTAATGAGACCGTCTCACAAAAAACCTACTCTAAATATAATATATAACCATTTGATATTTGAAAGTTATTATTATTATTATTATTAGTAATTAAATAAGTGAAATAGGATATATTTTTAAATTTATCCCACTTAAGAAAATCACAAGTAAAAGATTGCATGCTACATACATAACAAAATAAACTAATTAAGTAGATTATCATGAAATAATGTGCTCCACCCAATCACTTGAAGAAGAGAATCAAGTACCACTTCCAATAAAATTGACAATTTCAAATTCTACTCGTATTATTTCAAAATATATATTTTCTAATTTTGGCTAATAGATTTACATTTTTTATATATAATATAATATAATACAAGTCTTCCCTATTTTAAAAGTATTTGCCTATCTTGGCTTTCAACAAATATGTTCTTAATTTATTAAAAAAAATCCAAAATTGGAAAGCATTGGTCTTTTATTTTTAGTCCAATTTCACGTATGAAAGAATTATGAGTATGTCTGTTGTGAGATGATCTCACGAATCTTTATCTGTGAGATGGGTCAACCATACGGATATTCACAATTAAAAACAATAATCTTAGCATAAAAAGTAATACTTTTTCATCGATGTCTCAAATAAGAGATATGTCTCACAAAATACGACCCTGAGACCGTTTCACACAAGTTTTTACCAAGAACTAATGGCGACTAAAAAAACAAGAGTTAGTTAATTTTTTGAAACTTTTGTGAGACGGTGTCACGAGTCAATTTTGTGAGACAACCAATAATATTACTTATTTTTGTAAATATGGACATGGTTGACCATCTCAGAGATGAGACCGTCTCACATTAGACATACTGATATATATGTGTGTATGGGGGGAGA
Organism: Primulina huaijiensis; assembly: GCF_012295235.1. Taxonomy (NCBI): domain Eukaryota; kingdom Viridiplantae; phylum Streptophyta; class Magnoliopsida; order Lamiales; family Gesneriaceae; genus Primulina; species Primulina huaijiensis. Next base: position 5,913 of record NW_027358217.1, on the reverse strand, counting down.
GAGAACTGGGGATGAGATTCTTATAAATGAGTTTCGAACATGAAATATCGTTTTGACTTCAAAATTTTGATGTCAGATGAATTTTAAGTCATCGACTATGTCGAAATTTATGAATCCGTTGTAAATTTGATTAATTTAAACTCGTTGAAACAGCGTCTCAAACCATATTTGGGCTTCGGCCCACAATGTGGTCCAATGGTACAGCTCCCCCTTACACATTTCTAAAATGTCCAAATCCAATCATAAATGCGGCTGTTTTCTACTCTGAGTTTTTGTCGGCTTCCGATATGTAAACCCCGAGCCGGGACATCATCGGCTCGGCTCTTACCAGCTGTGGGACCCGGTTTTTCTATTATTAGAGGGTTCACGTGAACCGGAGGTGTGATTCCAACGTGTCCTCCAACGATTGGCAGATGGCTCAATCACGCAGATATAACCCACATGGATACTCATTAAATAATTGGCTCCGGACCTTAGGTTCGGGTAAATTACCAAACACCTTCGTACATCAATTTCGAATATTTCTTTATGTAAAACGATGTTTAATAGTTTTTTTTTTGTTAGATTGTGACGTTGATAAATTTTTTTTAGGAAGATATGATTTAGTAAAATTTAAAAATCGCAAAACATAACGAAATCATTTTTTCCTCTAAAGGAAATCTTCCGAGGAAAAGATCGTAATCAGAATTAAAAAATACCGATGATTTATAGTTATATCGTATCTTTTTATAGACGTTACAAATCGAAGTTTCTCCACATCGACCATCTCCGCAAATATATTAATATTAATATAACAAAAGGGTATCATCTTTGTTGATACATACAAGTCGAGTGATCTTATGTTTGAGTATTATATGCTTATTTCCAAGTATAGCAACCAACATGAGTAATTTTCCATGACATAATATAAATTTTTCTATCTTATACTTGGATTGATTCTTCCCTGATGTAATAAAATTTTAGTCATTGGATCGTCAATATATGATGTATAATTTCTATATGTGTGAGACCCACATTATTTAATAATGTCTTAAAATTTTAGTTTTTGAATTGATATAATGTTTTAAAATTTATTTTTTGTATAATCAACATCGTTAACACGAGTGACCTTTATTTTTACTTTCTTTTTTATTTTTATTTTTATGTTCTCTTCGATATCTTTTGCTGACTTAGGCATTGAAGCGGTTTTTCAGTAAAAAAAAAAAAACCAACATCTTCTCAGAATTTTTTGTTTTGAGTTGGGGGAGAGAAATGTTACAATTAAGTCTCGAACTTAAGATCTTGTCTCAAAATTGGGACTTCAGTGTCAAATGAGTTAAAAATCATCGACATTTGTTCTTTATTTTCAGACAAGTAAAATGAAGTCGGTCGTACATCTTTCATATCAGTATCATGTGAACATATCCATTTTCAAATGCATAGTTGCAATAAATTTAAATTAACATAAATAATTAAGCATGAAAATGAAATTCAAACATTCATTAATTGAAAAATCCCTTTCCAATTAGACAAATTTCATTTTCGCAATTGACCTTATTGCCAGCTACGGCTCGATACTGTGTTCAAATGTGGAACAGCATGTCGGCATATCTTGTGATATAAATCGCTAACCGACTACGACTCAACACAATCTGCAGGTCATACCAAGTAATATTGAATTTTACCATATCGAAAAGTCGAACGTAAAAAAAAAATTAGTCATAACTCGATATCATATTTTAGGTTATGACAAAAACTTGTGTGATACGGTCTCACGGGTCGTATTTTGTGAGATATATCTCTTATTTGGGTCATCCATGAAAAAGTATTACTTTTTATGTTAAGAACATTACTTTTTATTGTGAATATCGGTACGATTTATCCATCTCACAGATAAAGATTCGTGAAACCGTCTCACAAGAGACCTACTCTTAGGTTATAAGACATGGGATATGAGACATATATAGTAATTTCATGATTAGATCTCTTGTGAGATGATCTTACATATCTTTATATGTGAGATAGATAGACTCGAGTCATATGTACACATAAAAATAATATTTTTGACATAAAAATAATATATTTTCATAAGTCATGTTTGATTTGTGTAATATGTATTTCTACCTCTCATCCAGATTCGATATAAAATTATTTTAACAAATATCAGAATTGAGTAGCAAGTAAATCGGAGCAATTCGAACAAAGTTCTCATAAAAAGAAGAGAGTAATAAGGTTGTCGGATAGCATTAAAATATCAATTATAGTAAGACAGAGTTGCACATACATGCATATAGGAATGTTGTCACATTCAATGGCCAAATCTTGAACCGGCCAAAAGCCGGTGGTGGGGACTTGTGTCAACCCCGTCATTTTCCCCAACAATTTTCTAGACCCATCGATCCAGTACTAATCTCAGAATTATCACTCCACTTACAAAAGACATACAAAACATTAAAAGAGAAAATACAAAAATTTCAATTGTATATTCAACTAAACATCAATAGTACGTTTTTTACAAAAATATTTCTAACTAAAAGAAATTCGACGTTGCTTAAAATTTTCAAAGTCTTCAACGATAGCATCTATACAAATATTTTTAGCAATTTTTCTTTCAAAAAATATAACCAATACATTCGAAAGAAAAACAATCTCCATTTTCCTCTGAAGTCTAGTTTTGACGATCTTCATGACTGAGATGACCGTTCTGGAATAATTGTAGAAATTGGAAAAGTCAACACAAGCACGGTCAATCTAAAAACAAGGTCGTATATGACATATTTTTAGTCTTTACAAACCATTGACACAACTAGTTGAAAGGCTTTGTAGTATGACCCTTTTGACTACATTATGCTCATAATGCTTCAACTATATATCCACCCGCTCTTTTTCATCACTAGTAAAATCACGTGGATAAAACTTTTCGACCAATTTGCATATATCCAGATATCTCAATGAATCACATGCATTTTGAGGATTTGATGTAGAACTAAGCATGAGTAACTCCATTGCATCTTCATTAAAACGCGTATTAATTTCTTGCATTTGTGAATCTATCGTTGCATGAAAAAAAATCTACTCGATAATGATGCTCAATGGTGAAATTGCCTTAATGAGATGGGCTCGACCTCCCCAGTCAACATACTAAGCACTAAAATAAGGAACATCAATATTACGAGCCACACAAAAAGATTTAACTTTTACAAGCAAATCATCCCATTTGTCATCCCTTAGCTCACGAAGCAATTTTTTTTGTAGATGACACTAACTCCATTGCATTGAAAATATCGTGAGACTTACTTTGCAATCTTTTCGTGATCTCCATAATCATGCTCATTAGATGCAAGATGAATACAAAAACAAATTAAATCATTTAATCATAAACAGATGTTGCATCTGCTCGTTGGGAAGGAAGCACATTCTCCATATCTTTGAGCAATACCGTACATGATGCACTAAACATCTTGATCAAGCTCGATAATGATCTAAAATGAGAACTCCAACGCATATCAGCTGCACTTTGTAAAAGTGCATATCTGATTAACTCCAAGCCCTTTCTCGAGTTCATTAATAGAAATCAAAAGAGCAATGTCATCTGTGTGAGCTTCCTTCAATTCATCGTTACGCTTGCACGAAGCACAAACCATACTAACTATGAAAGTTAATTTATCGAAAAACTGATGAATGGGAGTTACATTTTTCGCTGCCGCAACAAGAGCCAACTGCAGCTGATGGGCAAAACCAAAGAAATTTTGCATGTCTGTTGGTTTCATCAAACAAAAATTTGTAGCTAAGAATAAATCAAATGATGCAGAAACACAGAATGATACCGAAACTGGAAAGGAAAAAAATGTCGATCAAACGAAAGTGATACAAAAACAACTTCTTAAGCATTTACACAAACACATGGTAAACATAATTACAAGTCCACTTGATAAATCATCGTCTGTTTGTACATCAAACCTTATAAACAAAAAAGCCCACTTGGTAAATCAAATAAGTTCAGGTGCAAGAAGGCAAACCACAAAAGATTCTAGAACCCTTCACCGACCAAACTACGTGTCAGATTCCAATTCACTAACATTGATTGTCAGAAAAATCTATTTTTTTAGGTGTGAAAACATGGGATTTATTTGGATAATACACGTTTAGCTCCAAATTTAAGGATGTTAGTATCACTTGCTTGGCCTCGATTACCTTTTCAGTTGCAATATTTGGGGTCACACAAACATATTAGTTAATGCTTATAGACTGCTTGTAAAACATGAAGAGGAAATTAGAAATTCAACCAAGGCAATACTAATCTGAAAACAACACCAGAAGCGCACTGTTGAATCAAACGTCATAACTCCATTCTAAAAGTTAAATTTTTTTCGGACATATAATAAAAATCACTCCAATTCTCATGAAATCAGACTTACTTTCTCACAATCAAGCACGCATTTCAATAGTAAAGAAAACCCATGAAGAAAATATTGAATCGATTATAATTTCGACAAAAAATTTGTAAGAAAAATAAGAAAACAGAGTACCTTGGATTGCTGAACTGAAGATGGCGTGCGATGGAGAAGATGAGCAGAAACACTGATTTTGTGCTTTCCTCTCCACGAGCTTGTTTTTTTCTTTTTGTATTTTCCAAACCTTTTCACGATCTACCAGTCACACCACATTTGTTTAAATATAGAAGTAAACAAATTACTTATAAGAAAAAAGTTTAAAAATAAATAAATAATTTAGAAGGAAAAAAAGCGACCTTTCATTCAACCATGTTGTATGGATGGTTGATCATGGTTGATCAACCAACGCACATATCATGTGGTAAGTGGATGAGTAATAGATGATTGTATTACTCATAGGGGTAGTATCTATCAAGCCTCGAACTCGGGTGTATCATTATTAGAGAATGTTATAATTGAGTCTCGATCTTGAAATTTCGTCTTAAATTTAAGATTTTGATGTCAGATGAAATCGAAATTATCTAACAATTACTTGTATATTTCAATGAATATTGTTGGGCTCTCACAATAATCCATGGGTGTTTTGGTTTACTTGCAACCAGAGTCTTGGGCTTTTGAGGAGCTTTTCGGCATTCCGGAACTCTAAATCCCAAATCGTGGTTTGAACATTTTTTCTTTATAATTTAATTCAATAATTTGTATCAGAATTTTAAATCGTAATAATATATAATAATGCAGAAATACAAGTACGAGAATATAAATATGATACGACATTGATATAATATAATGTCATTTTGAAAAATTGAGATACAAATAAGGTGAGGATATTATTGTTCCTCGGATAATTTCTTATGAACGTCTTTTAAAAAAACTATTGTCTTTTTGTATGTTGTGTGCTTATACACTTGAAATACTTATCTAGATTATTTTATCTACGGAAAAAATAAAATTAATATAAAAGATGGTGATTATTTAGAAGGATACTCACTGAAAAATTAGGGTTTGATTTTAGCGAGTGACACTAGTCCAGACGCAAGCTTTGAATTTGACATGAACCTTGATGGAATTGTTGCGCTTAAATTTACAGGAAATAAATATTTAAAACTAGTATATCAGAATTTGGTGTTGTGCTCAGTGTTGGCAACACCAGCACACAACATGACAGCATAAATTAATCATTTAACACACAAATGTAACTTTAATAAATAAACAATTTGGTTAAATTATGCACAAGTACGAATACTTATGCGATGTTTCATGGCAAAAATTCACTAGAAACTTATGTAATTTGTTTACACCAAAATAATGCTAGTGAGTATAACAAATCAAGATTCCTTGACAATCTCCAAGGAATTAAAATGCATCAAAAACTCAAAACAAAACTAAACACTAGATGCATAAAAATAACGTATTGCTAAAACACAAACGAATTCATTCTTCGATCAACACTCTGCGTCAGTGTTGTTCTTGAGTGTTGGCA
>NW_027358216.1:0-489 GCF_012295235.1 Primulina huaijiensis | reverse complement strand
ATTTTATTAAATGATTATTTTTAATTATTTAAAATATGGCCGATGTTTTTAAGTAAGTTTTGAAAATATAGGGTTTAGAGGTGATTTTATACGCCGAGACGTAAATTTTATCGGTGTTGGTTTTTCAACAAAAAAATCGAGCTTTTTAGCAACCCGGCTAATAAATTCACATCTTTAAATAAAGGAAAACTTTGGTATTATTTTATTTAAATCCTAATTAGACTAATGGGCCTACTAAGGTGGCTTAATAGGCCTAATTAGCCTTGTAGGTGATTAACTTAGTATTTAATTTATTAATTAAATCAAACCCTAGTCTACTTGAAAGGAAAAATCGGCCACTCACTTTTTTAAAACTAAAAAACTCTCCCAACACCACACAACACACACACGGCAGCTTTCTCTCAACAAAATCTCACGGCTGCACCTTGTTGGGAATGAATTTTTGAAAGTTAGCTTCAAGCCAAGCGTCGTCACGTCCCGTTCTTCGTC
>NW_027358215.1:0-689 GCF_012295235.1 Primulina huaijiensis | reverse complement strand
ATTAAAAACTGTATAAATAAATTTAAAATACAAATGATTGCAATGCTCAGTATCACTCGTGAGGTAAATCAATCAAAAATATATTTTGCTATTTTAAGTAATTTTCTGCCCAAATTAATTTAAAAAAAAAAGAAATACAATATTTAATTAGTTTATTTAATTTTTCTTAAAATAAAATTGATTGATTATTAAAAGTTATCACTACAACAATGTTTTCCAATAGACATTAAATTACCATTTAATAATCATAAATTTTTTTTATCCCAAATGCATATTATTTCGAGATTACCTTAATTTGAAAGGATTAATGTATTGTAGTTTTCTTCCAAAAACCATATGTATATTGTATATTTTGAATTGTCTTCTTAAAAATTCAAATAAGAGAGCCCAAGAAAATTAAAAGAGATAGATTCAAAAGAGTTTCAAATGGACATTAAATTACCCTCAATAAACATGTATATTACCCTCAATAATCAGAAATGTTGACACTCAATGCATGCAATTCGAGATTTTCATAATTTCAAAGAGTTAATGTTTGATATAAATATGCCAAAAGCATCCATTGCATAATTTTTGTCCCTTGGGATGTCTTATTTGAATTTTAAATTATAAATAATGCAATATTGTATATTATACTAGAAAATCAATTTTATTCTATTTATCTTACTAAATTTATCTACTCCAAAATT
>NW_027358214.1:0-338 GCF_012295235.1 Primulina huaijiensis | reverse complement strand
ACATGGCCTACGTTTCTTACTGTTATAAGTTTGTGCAATATCTTTATTGTAGTTGTTGTTTCCATCTCCTTCGAGAGGCTTGAAGGCATCCACTGGCACAACTCCTTCGTCTGTTATTCTGTATTTTAGAGTCACCTTCATGCTTGCAAACTGCAAAATTAGACGTACAAATTATTGGGAAACACACAATAAAATTATAATGTCAAAACACGTACAGATTAATTAAAAATAAGAGAAGAAATCAAACATCCAATGACAGATTACAACTACGGAGGAATATGATCATAACTGTTGACGCACGAACAAAATTCAAAACACGCACACAAAAAACATTCGAG
>NW_027358213.1:0-200 GCF_012295235.1 Primulina huaijiensis | reverse complement strand
CCAAGGCCATTGGCTAAAAGCCAACCAAGGGCTCAAACAAGCCTCCTGAATCGAAGCCCAAGCAGCTGTCAAGAGAAATACAGCTGCATCTGTTGTGCTTCCTTGCTTCGTTTATGAGGCTATTGGCCATTGGGGCTTGAACCACTAACCAGAGCCTCTTACCTACATCCTAAGGTATGGCTTGGACCATGGCTAATGGC
>NW_027358212.1:7747-8502 GCF_012295235.1 Primulina huaijiensis | reverse complement strand
CACTCGGCCAACACTTGGCTCGACGTGCACCTACTCTAACACATTTCGGGCAGCTCGGGCTGCCCGTGGAGCTGCTCATTTCGGGCAGTAAGGGCAGCCCGAGGGGCTGTCCGAACAGCCCCTTGTTTTAATAATAATAATAAAAAAAATTTTTAAGTTGTCCAGAATCCGGCGACGGCGATGACGACTAAGGTTTCCAAAAGTATTTTGAATTATCAAAGTGTCATGGGCCTTGAAGTTGGGCCATTAGATGGCTAACATAATTTGTGATATTTAAATGGGCAAAATATTTTTGGTGAAAAATGAGTTTTTGGGCCCTTCAGTTTAAATTTACAAAAGTTGTAAATATTTTTCTCATGATATAAATAATTGAAGTTGGACTTTAATTATTTATAGTAAATTGTGATTTACAAGAAATTCGGTTATAAATAAATTAATTAGAAAGTAGACAAAGGTGTTTGTATACTTTGTTAATTTAGTTTATAATCGTGGCGGTTAGTGATTGGATCAAAATATATAATATTGGATCAATTGATTATTGTGATAATTAATTGATGGTGTATGATATGTGATATTATGCATGAAGGATGATCAAAAGCCCAAGCCCAATTTGCTAGGTGTATGCTAAGATATTTTGTGTTGAATGATTGTAATAATTATCAATTTATAAAGTGGGCTTTGTTTATGGCTCGTTCCCACCCCATGAGATGTATCCCTATTTGCCATGGATATTTATTTGTAAATATTAGTATAGT
>NW_027358212.1:0-7248 GCF_012295235.1 Primulina huaijiensis | reverse complement strand
GAGTTTCTCGTTTTCACTAGAGGGTAGTGAAAGATGTCAAAACACTGGGAGTAAATATTTATAAAGTAAAAGTCCATACTTTATATCTTACCAAATATTTTAAAATAGTCAATAACATTTATCTGTTTTTCTTTTCAGTACAAATTTTGACAATGTCTTCGATTCGCAATCCGCTATCTGCAATACTCGAAAAACACATATTAACTTGACCTAATTACCTCACTTGGCTAAGAAACCTGAAAGTTGTCTTGAATTCAGAAAGGATAGCATATACACTTACTGAGTCGCCCCCTGTTGAGGCTCCGACTGGCTGCACTCCTAAGGAATTGCAGACATACAAGGATTGGTGTGACCATGACTTGAAAGCCAACTGTTAGAGGCAGGCTTCTATGAATGATGAGCTGCAGAGGCGTTTTGAGGATGCAAAGAATGCAGCTGACATTCATTTGCATCTCAAGGAGCTCTTTAGAGAGCAAACGCGTTCTCTTAGGCATGCTACCGTCAAGGAGCTAATCACTTTGCGCATGCGAGATGAGGCCTCGGTCCATGAGCATGGCCTAAAGGTGATTGGGCTCGTGGACAAGCTCGTTGGCATGGAACTTACGTTGCCTTTGGAATTGACCACCGACGTGTTGCTCTTATCGCTGCCTAGCTCATTTGATCCTTTTGTGGTGAATTTCAACATGAAAAAGATGGAGCCGACCCTTGAGGAATTGGTAAACATTCTTGTTACCTTTGAGTCTACCATCAAGAAAGAGAAGTCGGTTCTTTACGTGGGCTTCTCATCTGGTACGAAGACTGGTGCACCTGGGAAGGAAAAGAAGCGTTCTTTCCAACGTCCCAAGAAGAACGTGCCCTTGAAGAGGCAAGCTCCAAGTCCCGCTGTGGCAGCTACACCAGTTAAAGCTGACAAGACTGTTGACATATGTCATCACTGTAAGAAGCCTGGTCATTGGAGGCGTAACTGCAGAGAATATCTTGCCCAGAAGAGTTCTGGAAATGGTATGTTCTATATTGAAGTAAACATTTCGATTAACTCTACTTCTTGGGTATTGGATACCGACTGTGGCTCACATCTCTGTAATGATCTACAGGTGATGGGAAGAAGTAGGAAGCTCAAGAAAGGTGAGACCTTATTGAGGATGGGCAATGGAGCAAGAGTTGCTGCGAAAGCCGTGGTAGATGTTTACCTGTTATTGAACAATGATTTTAAATTGATTTTGAGAGATTTTTTGTTTGTACCGGATTTATTGTTTCCATTTCTATGCTTGATAAAGATGGATTTTCTTGTTTATTTAGAAAAAGTGTTTGCAACATTTACAAGAATGAATGTTTAATTGGTACTGGAGAACTTGAAAACTTAAAATTGAAAGATATTCCACTAAACAATGTCCAAGCAATAACAACAACAAACAAGCGAAAACAAGATACTCTAAATTCGGCACAATTATGGCATGCTCGATTAGGACATATTTCCCTAAGAAGGATGAACAAGTTAGTGGGAGTGGGCATGTTTGATATGTCTGATATTAATGCTCTCACGATTTGTGAATCCTGTCTAAAAGAAAAGATGACCAAAATTCCCTTTAAGGGCCATGTGGAGCGAGCCAAAGGGTTATTGGATTTGATCCATACCGATGTGTGCGGTCCGCTTAGCATCAGAACTAAGCATGAACATGCCTACTTCATCACCTTTACCGATGACTTTTCGAGGTATGGGTATTTGTATTTGATGAAATACAAGTCTGAAGCCTTTGAAAGGTTCAAAGAATTCAGAAATGAAGTAGAGAAGCAGTTGGGACGAAGCATCAAGCCACTTCGATCGGATCGAGGTGGTGAGTACTTGAGTGCCGAGTTCCAAGAGTAGATTAGGGAGAATGGGATTCTCTCTCAGTGGACTCCGCCCGCTACACCGCAGTTGAATGGTGTTTTGGAGCGTCGTAACCGGACTTTGATGGACATGGTTCGGTCTATGATGGGGTTCACGGAGTTGCCGCCATCCTTTTGGGGATATGCGCTTGAGACAGCGGCTCTGTTGTTGAACAATGTCCATGCAAAGGCAGTTGATAAGACACCATATGAGATATGGCTGGGTAAGCCTCCCAAATATTCTTATCTTAGAATATGGGGATGCCCTGCTTATGCGAAGTAGGTAGTGGGAGATAAATTGGATAGTCGATCCATTTTATGTTACTTTGCGAAATATCCAAAGAATTCAGTTGGATACTATTTCTATCATCCCCAAGAAACAAAGGTGTTTGTTTCCAGGAATGCAACCTTTTTGGAAAAAAAATTTCTATTGGATAGAAAAGGGGAGATGATAGAACTCGAAGAGGTTCGAGAGACTCCCACAATTGTAGAACCCACACCAGAAAAGCCAAGAGAGGAGAAACAAGCTCCTAGAAGATCCGAGAGAGTCTCGAGACCACCTATGAGGTATGGTCTGCTTCTTGAAGAGGTTCATGATGAGCCTATCCATGGATGTGATCCAAGGACCTTCAAGGAAGCATTATCTGATGTCGATTCATCCAAGTGGCTTGAAGCAATGGAATCTGAGATGAATTCCATGTATTCGAACCAAGTGTGGAATCTTGTGGATCCACCTGAGGGAACTATTCTTATAGGGTGTAAATGGATTTACAAGAGGAAACTTGGGGCGGATGGGAAGGTATTGACCTTCAAAGCGCGATTGGTGGCAAAAGGATATACTCAAAGACAAGGAGTTGACTTTGACGAAACATTTTCTCCAGTTGCAATGTTCAAGTCGATAAAGATATTGCTAGACATAGCTACATGGTATGACAATGAGATATGGCAGATGGATGTCAAGACAGGCTTTCTTAATGGGGATATTAAGAAAGATATTTACATGTCTCAACCTGAAGGGTTTACATCTATCGGAAGTGAGCGTATGGTATGCAAACTTCAAAGATCTATTTATGGTCTAAAGCAAGCATCTAGGAGTTGGAACATTAGATTCGATAGTACAATCAAAGAGTTTGGTTTTACTAAGAATCCTGAGGAACCCTGTGTGTATAAGAAGGTCAATGGGAGTGTTGTGACATTCCTGGTGCTTTATGTTGATGACATTCTACTCATTGGGAATGATGTAGGAATGTTGCAATCAACTAAAATATGGTTAGCAAGTAAGTTCTCGATGCAGGACTTGGGTGAAGCATCTTTTGTATTGGGAATACAGATCTATAGAGATAGATCGAGAATATTGCTTGGTCTCGCCCAGTCCACATACATTGATACCATCGTGAAGCGGTTGTCGATGGATGAATCCAAGAGAGGACATCTACCAATGTGTCATGGCATGCCCCTATCCAAGCCTATGTCTCCCAAGACTGATGCAGAGATAGCGGCGATGACAAGCATTCCTTATGCATCTGCTATTGGTAGCATCATGTATGGTATGATATTTACACGTCCTGGCGTGGCTTTCGCACTAAGTGTAGTGAGTAGATATTAGTCGAACCCTGGTTTTCAATACTGGAAAGCTGTGAAAGACATCCTCAAGTATTTGAGAAGGACCAATAAGTTGTTCTTGGTCTATGGGGGTGGAGAACTGAAATTTGAAGGCTTTACCAACTCTAGCTTCCAAAGCGATATCGATGACTCGAAGTCAACCTCTGTGTTTACATTCATGCTCAATGGTGCTGCTGTCTCTTGGAAGAGTTCCAAGCAAGACAGTACTGCGGATTCCACCACTGAGGCCGAATACATTGCTGCATCAGCTGCAGCAAAGGAGGCTGTTTGGATAAGGAATTTCGTCCAAGAGTTGGGCGTCATTCCTAATGGAGTTGCTCCTGTCCCTGTGTTTTGTGACAACACGGGAGCTATAGCTCAAGCAAAGGAGCCAAGGTCTCATCAGAAGTCCAAACATGTATTGAGAAAGTACCACATCCTCCGAGAGATTGTGGAAAGAGGAGAAGTGTCGATTGACAAAGTCGGCTCGACAGATAATGTTGCTGATCCGCTAACTAAGCATTTAACTGGACCATTATTTGAGAAGCATCGCGAATCGATGGGTTTGAAGCATCTGCGATTGGTAGCATCATGTATGGGATGATATCTACATGTCCTGACGTGGCTTTCGCACTAAGTGTAGTGAGTAGATATCAGTCGAACCCTGGTCTTCCACACTCGAAAGCTGTGAAAGACATCCTCAAGTATTTGAGAAGGACCAATAAGTTGTTCTTGGTCTATGGGGGTAGAGAACTGAAATTGGAAGGCCATACCGACACTAGCTTCAAAAGCGATATCGATGACTCGAAGTCAACCTCTGGGTTTGAATTCATGCTCAATGGTGCTGCTGTCTCTTGGAAGATTTCCAAACAAGACAGTACTGTGGATTCCACCACTGAGTCTGAATACATTGTTGCATCAACTGCAGCAAATGAGGCTGTTTNCTCATCAGAAGTCCAAACATGTATTGAGAAAGTACCACATCCTCCGAGAGATTGTGGAAAGAGGAGAAGTGTCGATTGACAAAGTCGGCTCCGCAGATAATGTTGCTGATCCGCTAACTAAGCATTTACCTGGACCATTATTTGAGAAGCATCGCGAATCGATGGGTTTGAAGCATATGGGTAGTTGGCTCTAGTGCAAGTGGGAGATTGTTAGAGTAGGTGCACGTCGAGCCAAGTGTTGGCCGAGTGTTCACAATGAAACTCTACGTATAAACAGTGTTTATTTTAATAATATTTGAAATTATTATTTTGGCGCTTCTTTTTCTGTATACCAATGCTAGTTGCATAGATAAAGTCTTTGAATATACTAATAGTAGAAAGAATATGAGATGCTCATATGATGAGTATCATGAAACTCATATTTGCAATACTATATATTCTAAACAGTTCTTAGTCGATTCAGCCGCCGCTAAGAAGGATATATGCCGCTCGAGTTCGAGACTAGTATCTGCGATGTGAGTACCATGTTTCATTGGTAGGGTACATTGTGATGTCCGAGCATGCAGATAGGTGCTCCTTGTAGAGTGCACTGAACAACCCTCCATAAATTACATTCCAAGTGGTTCTCTGTGGGGACCCAGGCTCTAACTCGATTATCTTTGGGATTATTTGGATCTTTGTTAGAAAATGTGGGTCAAAAGTTTGCTTTTAACATACTACACATACATAAGATTTATTGCATTTCATTAAAAGCAAATACATGTCTTGTTTCATTCATACAATCAAACTAGTGTTTAAAAGTATTAATACATGTCTAATACAACAACTAGTTCTTCTGCTACGCCCGTGATCACCACGCTATCAACTCTCAATCATCCTCGTCTTGACCCTGATCCTGCCCCACCTGTTGTTATGCACACATACAGACACAACAACAGCCAAAAACTCCGATGAGAATAAATACCAGTATAAAAAAATGTATATATGCATATACACAATATAAATCATGAACATGCTATCATGTATGTAAACAATAGGAATATGTTCCATAGTCTATGAAACACAACTAATCTAAATCAGGCAACATAAATCAAATTCATATCTTTGACTCGACTCTAAGTCTAGGGATCCCGGAGTGAATAAGACGTAACAAGTCTCCCACCTACTCTCCAAATCGGGGTGGAGGTACATCTTATTCCCAGACTTCGGTCCTCTGTATCGATTGTCTACAATAGGAGTGAATCTTCTCCTACGCCCATCGACACAACCAAACATCCGGCTTGGCTAATCTACCAAGGACTCTCCTATCTCAATGATTTAAGATAAATCAATAAATAAAGCATAACAAGGTAATAATCATCTAGTATGTGATTTAGGGAAACTCAAGTCGAATCTAGCTCGAGTTGAATCTTCCCGAATCAATATTGAATTATACCTTTCGTTGTACAGTATTTGTCATAGTCGAAGTCTCGATGTCGAATCTGATAATATCAACTCTGAAATGGCAATATATAGATATAATCTATCAAGACACAACTCAAAGCAAATCTTGTACAACTCATTATTCAATCTCAATACAATTCGACGGCATAACGGCGTGATTTCTCAATATTGATCAACTCAAATCGCAACATAATCCATATTACAACTCCCAACCATCACAATCTATATATCAAGATCTCAAAATCTGCATAATTTCCACCCAATACATGCTGGAATTTCATATAAATTGCATACGATATCATTTCTTCGATACGGTATCGAATATAAGATTACCACTAGCATACCAACACATAATAGGAATCATATCATAATTTCCCCAACATCTAAACTTCAAACCATGCTGAAATGTAAAGAAACTTACATCCTTTGATAGCTCTTAAGGCGAGGAACAAGAATCTAAACTCGGATAAAAAATCGGATGGTTGGATTCTTCACAATCAAATGTCTAATATGTGAGGATCTTGAGCTTTCTTGAATGCTTCTCTCGGTGGTGCTGGTTGCAAGGTGGAGTAGAATGAGAGTGAATAACATATATATATTGCATGAAATCTCGTACGTGGCTTCTTCAAAATTTTTGTGTATTTCAGGCGGCGCTCGGGCGGTTGAAATATACCGCTCGGGAGCGGCATTCCCTGTCCGGATATCAACTTTGTTCTACCCTGGTGCTCGAGCGGTTACAAACTATCGCTCGGGCGCGGAATGTTCTGTCCAAGTATTCTTCTTGTGGTGCATTGGTGCTCGGGCGGCACTAGTTCTGTACAAAATCTTGCATAATCCACATACTTCGCCCCATTTAGTCCCGGAGAAGTCTGTCTATTCCCTAATAACATCCATGCATATTTAAAGATCTCAGATTAATAGAATACAATTCTCGGGCATTACATTCTCACTTATCGAGTGAAAACGTTCTAGTTTATGGTTGTACACCATTAGTCCTTAAGACCCGGGACAACATTGAGCCTCTATGTGCTAGCATTGCACTTTGACTTGTTTACCGACTCTCATGGGGTCATCAGGTGGCAAGGTTGGGTGTTTTGTGGAAACATATAGGAGTCGATGCATAGTAGTCGGGGATTCACCGCTTACCTTCGGATATGGATATCCTATGTGTATGTAGTATGAAATCGCTGATCAGAGTATTGTGGTAATTATGAAAAGGATTTCATGGATTACATCATCGATGCAACTACGACATGACACATAGTATCGATTCATTGACAACTCTCGATATACCAATGGTTGTCGAATCGGTCGGGATATATGAGATGAAGGGAGCATACTGTACGCTAACCATAATACAATGGTTCTTGCAGACACTATCATTTGATAC
>NW_027358211.1:0-439 GCF_012295235.1 Primulina huaijiensis | reverse complement strand
AGGTACTCGAAATAATCCTTCGTTAAGGAAACTGATATATTTTATTTACTGTGCAACTGAATAACTGAAAAAGGGTAGATTAATTTTTGCATTTATCAATTCAGTTATGGTGACAACTGAACTGATGAATACCGTTGCTAATCCAGTTAGTTTGAAAACAACAGTTGATCAGTTAAATACACAAGATATGTTTATGGATGTTCGGAGACTTCAACTGCTCCTACGTCACCCCTTCTACCTCTACGGGTAGGATCCACCAGAAGACTTTGATTTATACAACTACTTGTACAAACATACTCAGCTAGGACTTACACTACTGCCTAAACTGAACTCCTAGCTACGACTGAAGGCAGCACCTTCCAGCCAACACTTTTTTAATGTCTATGTGTCAAACACTACATACACAAGTTTATTGTCTTTGTGCAAGACTGTATTTGAG
>NW_027358210.1:36706-37205 GCF_012295235.1 Primulina huaijiensis | reverse complement strand
TTCAATCAAGCAATTAATCTTCAATCCGGAGTTGGAACTTCATCTCTTTAGAAAAAGGGGCAAAGTTAAGTGGTTTTTCTTCTTGTTCTTGAGTTATTGAAGATGGTGGAGTTAGGGGATGATAAGTGTGATAGATGTATTGTGATAAATGGTCATTTAATGTTATTATTTGGGTGTTGATGGTTAGTTTTTGGGTTTATTATTGTAGGATCACCATCAAGGTTTAAGAAACCAAGTGCTACAAGTGTTGTAAGCGGAATTTCATTTCTTGTGCTCACATGATAATATATGTATTGTGTTTCAATGGTTTTAAAGTGTTATTCCCTTCCATTTGATTCATGCTATGTATTAATACACCTTGTTGTATATTAGAGGCATTTTATGTCTCAACCATGTCAAAGGGAATACAAGAGAAAAGATAGTCTTCAAAGTGTTTGTTTTAATGCCAAAGAGAGAATTCAAATGTTTTATTGGATTGATAGATACATAGTCAGAGATT
>NW_027358210.1:23032-32737 GCF_012295235.1 Primulina huaijiensis | reverse complement strand
TGGGTCGGTGTTGGGGTTGGCTGAAAGGAATGAACAGATGAAGCTTGCCTCTCAGGCTGATTTACGGAACCAGATGCTCCTACACTCTGAGCTTGTTGTATCCCTTTCTGTGGACAAACCCTGGTAAAGTGTCCCTGCTGTCTGCAGATATTGCAACGACCCATCACGCCCTGACCCTGCTCAGTGGCATGTCTGCCTCCACAAGAACTGCAATACACACCTGTATACTCTGTACTCTGGCCAGGACCTCTCTGTCGTGATCCACTGGAGCTCGTCGAGCTGCTCCCCGATCTCTTGAACTGTTTACCTTTTGCTTTCAACTGGTCTTTTCTCCCGCTGCTACTACCACTGCTCTCGAATCTAGGGGGAGGTTGAAAAGAGGGTTGTGGTGATCTTGGACTCGGAGTGACCTAAGGAGTGCTTCGTTGCCTAAGCAGTCCAGCTTCCGCCCCCTTGGCACGGTTCAACGCTTCAGCGAAGTTGTTAGGTCTATCGGTATTCACCAAAGTAAAAATTTCTGGATTCAAGCCACTAATAAACTGATCTGCAATGGCCTCATCATTTTCTGCAACATGAGGGGCAAATCGGAGCAATGCAGAGAACTTAGCAACATATTCTTCGATGTTCAGCTGTCCCTGTCTCAAATTGGCAAATTCAGCACCTTTGTCTTTTCGGTAAGACACGGGAAAGAATCGTTGATAGAACTCTGCTTTGAAAACTTTTCAAGTGATCTCTGTGCCACGATGCTCCAAGGCTCTTTTCGTGGTAAGCCACCAGTTCTTGGCAACTTCTTGCAGTTGATGCCCAATAAGTTTAACTCGTCGCTCGTCAGTGTAGTCAAGAGATTCAAATAACATCTCGATGTCATCGAGCCAACTTTCACATTCAACTGAATTTTCGGTGCCCTTCGCTGTCGGTGGTCGGAATGACTGAAACCGCTTTAACAAAGTCTCCATCGGTGTAGCGGTCACATCCATTGGATCATTGGATGTACTGCCCTGTTCTGGTGCCCGACCTGCTACTGGTTGTGGTACTCGTCGAGGAGGCATATCTGATTATCAAACGGATTAGTACACAATCTATACAATCTGTCTCAGTCCTCCTGTAATCATATACCTCTGATCCAGAATCGGTTCTGATTCAGTCTTTGTAAATAGATGCTGTAATAAACTCAGATAACAATACAACATATAATAGTGAAAGTAAAAAATCATGCTAGCACAATAAGGCAAGGAAGAAAAATCCGTTCTACCCCCGCTCATTCTATTCTAATTCAATCTAAAGGATCTATGGCTCTGATACCACCTGTTGTGGGGACCCGGGATCTAACTATATTTTCTTTGGGATTAAGTGGATCTTTGCTAGAAAATGTGGGTCAAAATTTTTCTTTTAATATCAAAAACAGTTGTATAAAAATCATACACAAACAACATTCTTTATTTTATTTCAACCAGGGTAAATACATATCTTATTCCCTTTCCATAATACAAACTAGAGTTTACCACGACTACAAATCACATGTAAACACTCCTAGTTCATCTGCTACGCCAGAAATGTCGAGGTCTCGATGTCGAAGCTTGTCACAACAAATCTGAAATGACATATTCAAAATACATTCTATCAATCTCAACCCAACTCAATACATATACGATCAATATTAATCTCGGTACATTCCGACGGCATAACGGCGAAATCTCGCGATACCGGTCAACTCAATTATCAATAATCGATATCAATAACTCACAATCATTCCAAATCTATTCCATCATCTCAAAATCTACATAACTGAACTCAAGACATGCTGGAATTTACACAAAAATCGCATATCATAACCGTTCTTCGATCCGGTTGCGAATAAACGTTCCCAATAATCACAAGAACAATTAATAACAATCAAACTTTGATTTCCCCAATCATCTCAACTTCAAAACATGCTGAATGTATTAATACTTACATCCTTTGAAAGATTATGATGAGAGGAACAAGAATTTACACTCGGATTGAAAATCAGACGGTCGGATCGCGTGAAATCACAATACGAATCAAACTTGAAGCTTTGAGAATTTCTGAAACTTGTCTCGATGTCTGCTAAAGAAATGAGGGAGAATGAATGAAGATTTGTATATATATATCATGCATGTCAAGGGGAAAATGGCTTCATCTTTGAATTACACGTCTCGCGCATATGCGCGACCTCAACCGGCGCATATGCGCGAGACCTTCGGTTTCGGCATTTTGGCTGTTTTGCTGCTCGCGCATATGTGCGCACTCTTCTCGCGTATATGCGCGAGACCTACGGTCTCCGCGTAAATCAATTCCAGCAACTCGCGCATATGCGCGTCGCTTCTCGCGCATATGCGCGAGGCCTTCGACCTCGGCACATGGAACTTGCGCAGATGCGCGCCTCTCTGCCGTGCATGTGCGCGATACCTACGGGATTTCAACTTAGGATAACTCGTGCATGTCCCATTCTGATCGCGACTTGATCCATCTATAAGCGCTACAAGTCATAATCATTAATCTCAGATTATCAACATAAAATTCTCGGGCATTACATTTGCATTCGTGTTCCTCATCTTTTGTGCAATGGGGACATTGCACACCTTTAGTATGAGGGGGTCGTCTTTCGTTTTAGTTGTCTTGCGTATTTGTCTTGCACGAGTGTCAGTTGATGGTGATATTAGACAATTGTTAGCCAGTGATGATTTGGGGCTAAATGAACCGCATGTTACTTAGTCTTATCACTCGTTATGAATCCCCCGGTATATTGAATTTTGTTTATGCACACATAGTGGATTTTAATAGTGGTGTCAATGATAGTTAAGTTCAAAATAATCTGTGAGGGGAACTGGAGAAACATAAGATGCGAGTAGAACTTGAATGAGTACCTGTTGAAATGAGTGACTAACCAGTAACATGAACTCAAGTAGAAAATCAAAAGTATTCCTCAAACGTCCTTCATCCAATCGTGCATAGGACTTATAAATTCGCTCCGAGGCCAGATTAATAAACATACACTATATCCAAAGCCTAGGGAGTACGCATGAGAAAACTATGCACCAAAAAAAAAAATTGGTATAATAAAAGGGGATGTAAGGTGTGGGGGAGCCAAAAAGGGGTGAAATCCTATCCCAAGGCTGAAAAGATGGAGATGTAAGGCGTTGAAGAATGTCAGAGAAAATTTCTGACAAGTGCATAGTGAAAATGATCTACGTACTCCCCATCTTTCTAAACTACTTGAGCACGTTGGCTATTGACTCCATACATTTTGTTGTTCAACTATGAAACTCTACCACTGTATATGTTTACTGGTTGGTCCCAAATAGAAACAGGACTCAGAAAAGAGAAACTTGCGTTGAATGGTTGATTCGACGACCCACATGATTTGCGAATAAAACTGTCTGAAACACAAGCTAGAAAGATCCACAGCACACACGACCACACCTTTTGGAAAAATACAATTGTGTTGTGATGTTCTGAAAAAGGGTGGTGATGTATGTTGTGATTTGACTAAATGGATGTGGTTCACAAACCCGCTGAGGCAGTAGATGCCAATTTACTACTTCACCATCAGTTTAGTTATTTTTAATACTCTTCACTCTGTGTTGGTTGCATGTTGAGTTGTAGTCCGTAACCTATTTGGCTTGAGGACAAGCAAAAGGTTAGTATGAGGGGGTTGATAGAAGTAGTTTTTACGTGTTTTATTGCATTAGTTTGTGTGTGTTTGCATTGTGCATGCGTACATTTTATTTACATTTTGTTCATTTTAGAGTAAACATTTGAATTTGATCATGTCTCACTTGTGTGCAACAAAATTTACAGGAAAAACGACCGGAAAAACTGAAATCGGAGCCGAGTGCCAAGCTGAAGAGATAATGTTTAGAAAAGGTGACGCTCGGGCGGTAATTTTCTACCGCCCGAGCGCGTGACAATTCACTCCAAGAGCTAAAGTCCAGAGAGTTCGGCGCTCGAGCGGTAGTTTACTACCGCTCGAGCGCGAGAGGCGATCCAAGAAGAAAAAAATTGGCAGAAAGTGTGGCGCTCGAGCGGTAATTTTCTACCGCGCGAGCGCCACCAATTTTTGGGAAAATTTCTTGTCCGATTCCTTACCTTATTTTGGGTATATGAATGATATGGAAACAAGGGGAGAACGTTTTTTTTTATTATTCAGACATTGTTGGAGAGCCACTAGAAGCGTTGGAGAGAATTGGGCGCTTGGATTGAAGATTTGAAGATTTCGGGCATCGTTCTTCACAATTTTCGTCAATTCTAGTATTTTTAATTTAGTTTTCATCTTTTAAACTTTGTTTTGCTGATTTCAATCATGAATTCTAGTAGCTAACTTTAGTATTTGTTGGGATTTGAGGGGATCCTACCCCAAAACTTTGATTTAATTTAATTCAATTTCGATTTCTGGTTTATTCTTGATTATATTATTGTTTTTCTTCGTGTTGTTAGAGCATAGCTAACTTTAACAACGAGTTTATATTGCGAGTGAGTTCGAGAGAATAACTTGTGATAGGAACGAGTAGTATAATATGTGGATCTACAATTTACATAGACATATGAAATTGGATATGCGCCGATAGTCATAGTCCTAAGGGTCGAAAACTAGGGGATTTCATAGATCGACATGTGATTCACTCTTGATAAATAATTAAAGACATTTAATTACTTCATTGAGTAGAATTAGTTTGGCATCGCTCGAGAGAGTGTGTTCAATTGAATAGGAAATCATGTCGGAAGAATATAATTACTATCGAACGAATTAATTAATTAGCGGGGGTAGGTGAACCGATATTCCAAACAAATTCATTTTCCACTGAAATTTAATTAATCATTCTAGCTTATATATTTCAGCATTTAATTCTTGATTTTGTTTATTGAGTTTTAATTAATGTTAGTAGCAATAAAACAATCAATCAATTTTCGTAGCTAAAGATTTAATAACTGAAAATAATAATTGTTAAACACAGTCTTCAGTGGAACGATACTCGTACTCACGTACATTATACTATTACCCGACATCGTGCACTTGCGATTAATTTTTGAGCATACAAAACCATATTTTTGTTAAGGATTCCACAGTGCAAGTTTTGCTCGATCAGAAAGGAAACAAATCCGCGCAGAAAACACAGGACACGGACCCCGTGTTGCCCTCCGTGTACGGGTCCGTTTTAGCTCGGGATAATCAACTTCAGCTGGAAACAAGGAGCACAAACCCCGTGTACACCTCCGTGTACGGGTCCGTTTACGCACTGTATTAGGACACGGACCCCGTGTACTGGTCCGTGCTCGGGTTCGTGTCGGCACACAAATTCTTCATCCTCGGCTGTAAAGGGCACGGACCCGTGTGCATGTCCGTGTAGACATCCGTGTAGTCTCGGCCGTATTCAACAATGCTTGAATAATCTTCCTTTGGTCTCCAAACGTGCTCCCATGCATCACGACCCCTTCATGCTTGTTCATGACTCCCTGTAGTGCCACCTTGAACTTCTTTAGTCGTCCCCTCGTTACTGGTCCCTCCGGCAACTGAAAAGGATCCCATGCTTTCCTTGGAGCTTGACCGCCCTAGTTCGCATCATCCTCCCCTTCTTGAAAAGGATTTGTCCTCAAATCTTGCTCATCACCTACATCAAACAACAACAAATCACTAACATTGAAAGTGGAACTCACATTGTACTCACCTGGTAGGTAGAGTTTGTAGGCGTTGTCATTGATCCTCTCAAGAACTTGGAATGGTCCATCGCCCCTGGGTAATAGCTTCGAACGTCGCTTCTTAGAAAACCTTTCCTTCCTCAAGTGTAGCCACACCCAATCTTCTTTCTCAAATATCACCTTCTTCTTCCCTTTGTTGGTTTGCTTGGCATATTGCTCATTTCTCTTCTCAATGTTGGCCTTGGCCTTTTCATGCAAACCCCTAACAAATTCAGCCTTCTTTTTGCCATCCATGTTTAACCTTTCACTCACAGGCAAAGACATCAAATCCAACGGAGTCAAAGGATTAAAACCATACACAATTTCAAAGGGCGAATAATTTGTAGTAGAATGCACGCTACGATTATAAGCAAACTCAACAAATGGCAAACAATTTTCCCAATTCTTCAAGTTCTTTTTAAGAATAGCACGCAAAAGTGTTCCTAATGTCCTATTGACAACTTCAGTTTGTCCATCCGTTTGAGGATGACAAGTAGTAGAAAACAACAATTTAGTGCCAAGTTTAGCCCACAATGTTTTCCAAAAGTAACTCAAGAATTTAACATCACGATCAGACACAATAGTCCTAGGCATGCCATGCAACCTAACGACTTCTTTAAAGAACAAATCCGCAATGTTTGAAGCATCATCAGTTTTATGACAAGCTATAAAATGTGACATTTTAGAGAATCTATCAACAACAACAAATATTGAATCCCTCCCCTTCTTAGTCCTAGGCAACCCAAAATTAAAGTCCATAGAAATGTCAATCCAAGGCTCACTAGGAACAGGAAGTGGTGTATACAATCCATGTGGTTGTGTCTTAGACTTAGCTTGCCTACAATTTATGCACTTTTAACAAACACGCTCAACATCACGTTTCATATGTGGCCAATAGAAATGTTAATGCAATGCACTTAGAGTTTTAGCCAAACCAAAATGTGTTAGAGTAGGTGCCCGTCGAGCCAAGTGTTGGCCGAGGGTTCATGTTTAAACTCTATGTATGAACAGTCTTTATTTTAATAATATTTGAAATTATTATTTTGGCACTTCTTTATCTGTATACCCATTCTAGTTGCATAGATAAAGCCCTTGAATATACAAATAGTAGAAAAAATATTAGATGCTCATATGATGAGTATCATGAAACTCATATTTGTAATATTGTATATTTTAAATGGTTCCTAGTCGATTCAGCCGCCACTAAGAAGGATATAGGCCGCTCGAGTTCGAGACTAGTATCTGCGATGTGAGTACCATGTTTCATTGGTAGGGGACATTGTGATGTCCGAGCATGCAGATAGGTGCTCCTGGTAGAGTGCACTAAACAACCCTCCATAAAGGACTTTCCAAGTGGTTCTCACTTATCGAGTGGAAACGTCCTAGTTTATGGTTGTACACCATTAGTCCTTATGACCCGGGACAACATTGAGACTCTATGTGCTAGCATTACACTTTGACTTGTTTACAGACTCTCTTGGGGTCATCAGGTGGCAAGGTTGGGTGTTTTGGCGAAACATATAGGAGTCGATGCATTGTAGTCGGGATTCACCGCTTACCTTCGGATATGGATATCCTATGTGTATGTAGTATGAAATCTCTGATCAGAGTATGGTGGTAATTATGAAAGGGGTTTCATAGATTATACCATCGATGCAACTACGACATGACACATAGTATCGATTCATTGACAACTCTCGATAAACCAATGGTTGTCGAATCGGTCGGGATATATGAGTTGAAGGGACCGTACTGTACGCTAACCATAATTGAATGGTTCTTGCAGGCACTATCATTTGATACCGAGGGAATTATGTAAGTGATGCTGCTAGGCGTTTAACATGATTGGTTGGGTACTATCAGACTTGAATTCTGACATTCTTGTTATCAAGGAGTTGATAAGTAAGAATGGAGCAATTAGGGTATGCTCATATAAGGACATGTTTAGTCCGAATCACATGGAGATGTGAACCCACGGCTAATTGTATCAATGAACCATTGAGGGCCACACAAGTGCTAGCTTTCTAGATCCCGTTGAGAAATTAAAATAGTTCAATGTGTTGAACGGCTTATAAATGAGTTTATAAGCGTAAAGAAAAATAGAAGTAAGAATTCTATAAGAGAAATGTAATTTTTAATTTATGAATGTGTTCCTAAATTAAAAGTAGGCCAATTGAGTAATGTATTTGAAAATTGTGATTTTCATAAACATTATTATGGACTAAATTAAATTAATTCAAGTGTTGAATTAATTAAACACTAGTGGGCTTTGTAGAGTCCAAATAATTAAATTAATTCAAGTGTTGAATTAATCAAATAACATTGGATCTTGTAGAGCCCAATTGGAAATAATTATTCAACTAGTGGGCTTGAGTAAAATCAAGTAAAGTCTAATTGGGCTGAAATGTGTTTGAGACAATTTAAATTAAAAGTCCATGAGCCCTTTGTAAATGTTACAAGCCCACTAGGTTTTGCATGCTTGGGAGATGAAGAGGTGTGGAATACTTTTGATTACAATATTGCAAGGCATGCAAAAAGTAGTCTCAACTTTTTCAAGCACCAAGACAACACTTCACTCTCCCATTACATCCTCTTGGCCGAAAATTCACACCAATTTTCTCTCCAAAAAATTCTTCTCTCATTTTGTTCTTCAAGTTTTTGAAAACAAAATACTTCTCAAAGAAAAATCCTTACCTTTTCTAGTGCAAGTGTAAGGAGGTTCTAGCTTGCAAGTGGTGGGCTTGATTTTGAACAAGGAGTGTTCAAAGGGAGGCTTGAAGATTGTCTACCATACAAGAGTTAAGTTGTTTACACTTTAGTTGGAGCCATCATTGATAGGTAAAATTTCTTAACACCCTATGTATGACAAAGGGGTTTAGTATATGTTACACACTAGTACAATGGTGTTCAAATTTTTCTCAAAAATTTCGATTTTCATGTTTAGAAAACAATTTTGTGCTTCCGTTGCGATTTCGAACACCTAAAATCGATCTCTTTCAAGTGGTATCAGAGCTAAGGGTACTAGTTTTTGTGTAGCATATACATAATATTATATTGAGGTCGATTTCTAACAGCATGAGATATATTTTGCAACCAAAATCAAGGCATTTTTGTGGCATATTTTTGGCAGCAAGTTGATGCCCATTTCGGGCAGCTTGGGCTGCCCGAAACGGGCAGCAAGGGCAGCCCAAGGGGCTGCCCGAACAGCCCATATGTTTAATAAAAAAAAAAGGAATTTTTTGGTTGGCCGGAATCCGGCGACGGAGCTCCCGCGACGGTGACGACGACTAGGGTTTTCAAAAGGTGTTTTGAAATATCAAAGTGTCATGGGCCTTGAGTTGTTGGGCCATTGGATGGCTAACATATTTGTGAATTTTAAATGGGCCAAAATATTTTTGGTGAAAAACAAGTTTTTGGACCCTTAGGTTTAAAATTACAAAAGTTGCAAACATTTTCTCATAAAATAAATAATTGAAGTTGGACTTTAATTATTTATAGTAAATTGCGATTTACAAGAAATTCGGTTATAAATAAATTAATTAGAAAGTAGACAAATGTGTTTGTATACTTTGTTAATTTAGTTTATAATCGTGGCGGTTAGTGATTGGATCAAGATATATAATATTGGATCGATTAATTATTGTGATAATTAATTGATGGTGTATGATATGTGATATTATGCATGAAGGATGATCATAAGCCCAAACCCAATTTGCTAGGTGTATGCTAGGATATTTTGTGTTGAATGATTGTAATAATTATCAATTTATAAAGTGGGCTTGGTTTATGGTCCGTTACCACCCCATGAGATGTATCCCTATTTGCCATGAATATTTATTTGTAAATATTAGTATAGTGGATGATCAAGATTGGAAGATGGTGGCCATGATGATTATGAAGATCGAAGACATGTAAATATTGGAAGCTAATGTAATAGTTGCATTTGCATCCCATGCATTTCCCTAGGATTGGACCTAGGCCCGTGTTTAGCTCACACGGGCCATTAGT